>NW_026539207.1:0-35943 GCF_027791375.1 Indicator indicator
AGGGCCATCTGCAGCATCCTCGTGTGGGTGGCCGTCCTTCCAATTTTCCCACAACAGGCGTGTGCCACGTGGATAGTCCTCCGGGGTGAGGAGGTGGTCGAGGTGGTGGGTGGGCTACCAGTGGCGCACACTGCTGGACTGCGGCGGGGTGGGCTGCGCGGGGGCGGGACTGGAGGGGGGGGAACGATGCGTCTGCGGGGGCGGAATGAGGGACAAGAATGAGTGGGAATGCGGGAATGAGTAACAGAAGCAATGAACTGCCAATGAAAATGACTGAGTGAATGAGGGAGTGAGGATGAATAAAATGAATCGAATTGAGATGAATGAAGCATACATGAACATGCAGGTTACAGAATGACGATGAAAGAACTAAATGACAAGAATGCAACGCAAGAATGAATGCAATTACAGGGAGAATGAAAGAAGGAACGGATGCGAGCATGAAGAATGACTTGAATGACAGCTCGCATGCAATGAACGATGACCATGAATGAATGACACGAAAGAACGAAAGCAATGAACTGAATGGAAGAAGATTGACACTCGAATCAATGAATGACCTGACGTGATACATGAGGCATAACTGATGAATGAATTAAATCCACGAATGAAAGAACGACTGAATGCCATCACCGGCACGCCCAATGAACGCCAGGCCAGGATGAGAGCCCTGAAAGCCACAGCACCGTCCTGAATGAATGCGGTGATGCTATGGCACGGGGGGCGTGCCTTGACTCCTGCTGACGAGCGTGGCACAGAGGGATGCGGACATAAGCGTGCATTGCCGGATGCTGAGACTGCAGGCTGCCAGACGTAGCTGGCGAGACCTGATACACGGCCGAGGGCGGGTACCTGCGCGTGCGAGCAGGACTGCATGAGCAGAGGCTGCGCGACTGATTATGTACGGAACAATCGAACACTCTGACACTAATGACAGGATCGATTGAGGCCCTGCAGCTGACGAGTAGAAGCCGATGCGGGAGCGAACAGGTTCCATCAACAACTCACTGCCAGGAGGCAGCAGGAAAGCCTTGCCAGCCAACACTCACTGCAGGCTCAGCCAAGCGTACTTTCCCTCCCCGGCCGCTGCGCAGCAACACTGATCCGGGAACATACACCGACCGCCTACACGGCTGGCAGGCTGCCCTCCTGCTGCAATGGGTTCACATGGGTCACCTGCACCGCTCCTGCACACTCCGTACACATGGGAGACGCGCCAGGGCCGGGCACTTCTGACTGCCCTGATGCGGCTGCCCAGGCCGCTGCAAGCTGCTGCACTGGCCGCTGTGCCTGCTGACCATCGCTCAGCCGCTGAAGGAACAGGCGGGACTGAAGGCGAAGGGCAACGGGAAATGACTCGGGGGGGCGATGAAATGATGAAGGAGGCTACGACATGCACGCGGCAGCACAAAAGTGAGAGCCAGACACATCGCATTGAATGAACCGCGGGCTTGCACTGCGAGACGAAACATGACGGCACAGCAGAACGCCGAGGGACGGCGGATGGACGGAGGCGTGACGCACAAACTTGACTCAGACTCCCAGCGTAATGCACGCCGACCACTGCACAGGCGCACTGCCATACGCTTGTACGGAGGCCATGCATGCGGCGGGCCGGGCTCGCCCGCTCACCTGTTCCATCCCTCCTGCCGGCAGCGGTTCATTACTTTCAAGCCTTCTGTCCTCCCTCCATACTCCTTCTTCCTCATACCCCTGCCTCCATCCCCCCTCTCTCCATCTCCTCCCCTTTGTCTCCATCACCTTTATCTTCCTCCTCTCTCCCATCTTCACCTTCCCCCCTCTCCCAGGTCCCTCCCTGCAGGAGGTGGGGAGGGGGAGGGCACAGGGACCCTGCTGAGGGCCAGAGCCTTGGGGACACCCTGGGGACCCCCTGGGGCCACCCTGGCCTCACCATAGTGGCCCCCACAGTCCCCCCCCCCCCCCAACAACTGGCCTGGGATTGGGGGGGGGAACACCCCACAGCCCCCGGGGCACTGGGGACAACTTCCCCCCAGCCCTGGGGTCCCCTTGGCACTGCCAGCCCCCACCAGGGGACACCCAGGTCGGGGGGTGCCAGCTGGGTGGGGGAGGGGATGCTGGGTGTTGCCATGGTGACAGGAGGCGGTTGCCAGGGTGATGGAGCTGGGGATGAAGGCTCTGGAGCTGGGGGGTGGGGGTGAGAGGGGCTCCCCAGTGCCCCCACCCCCCACTTCTGGGGGTGCCAGGGGAGGATGGGGGGAGTTGATGCTGGGTGCCCTGAGCGTGGCATCTGGGCTTGGCACAGGGGACCGCTGCGAGCTGAGTGCCCGGGGAGGCCGCTGTGCCCCGGGGGTCTGCCGCAATGGGGGCACCTGCCTGAACCTGCTGGTGGGGGGGTTCCGGTGCCAGTGCCCCCCCGGGCACTACGAGAAGCCCTTCTGCACCATGAGCACCAGGAGCTTCCCCCCGAGCTCCTTCCTCACCTTCCGAGGCCTGCGCCAGCGCTTCCACTTCACCCTCGCCCTGACGTGAGCCCCGGGGCGGGCAGGGGGCATGGGGGGTGCCCACCCGGGCCGTGGGTACCCCGGGGGTGCCATGAGAGCTGGGAGGTGGGGGGCATCCCATGGGCGTCAGATGGGGTGTGGGGGGATGAGTGTTTGCTGGGCATCGGTGGAGGGATGTGGGGTGGTGGGTGCCCTGCGGGCATCATATGGGCATCAGATAGGGTGTGGGTGGTGGTTGCTCCATGGGCATCATCAGGGGTCTCAGGTGGTCAGCATCCATGGGCATCAGATGGGGTGTGGGATGATGGGTGCCCTGTGGGCATCACGTGGGCATCAGATAGGGTGTGGGTGGTGGCTGTTCCCTGGGCATCGTCTGGAGTGGTGGGATGTGGGGTGATGGGTGCCCTGTGGGTGGCATGAGGCGATGGGGCACGAGGCAGAGCAGGGCGCTGTGGGGTGGAGGGGCAGGGGGGCGATGGGCAGGGCCTGGCACTCTTCCCTGTGCCAGGTTTGCCACCAAGGAGAGGGATGGGCTCCTGCTCTACAACGGGCGCTTCAACGAGCGGCACGACTTCGTGGCACTGGAGATCGTGGGCGAGCAGGTCCAGCTCACCTTCTCTGCAGGTATGGGCACCGTGCCCACCACCACCCCTGGGCACTGGGCACTGCAGCACCACGCAGCTGGGCACTGCAGCCTGGGCATCGCATCCCTGGCAATGCCTCCTACCTGTAACCATCCCTGGCACTGCATCCCTGGCACTTGCCTGGTACTGCAGCCTGGGCATCACATCCCTGGCACTGCATCCTACTTGCTACCATCCCTGGCACTGCATCCATGGCATTGCTTGGCACTGCAGCCTGGGCATCACATCCCTAGCACTGCACCTTATTTGTTACTGTCTCTGGCACTGTATGCCTGGCACTGCCTGGCACTGCAGCCTGGGCATCACATCCCTAGCACTGCACCTTATTTGTTACTGTCTCTGGCACTGCATCCCTGGCACTGCCTGGCACTGCAGCCTGGGCATCACATCCCTACACTGCACCTTATTTGTTACTGCTCTGCACTGCATCCCTGCACTGCCTGGCACTGCAGCTGGGCATCACATCCCTGGCACTGCATCTACTGTTATAATCCCTGGCACTGCATCCCTGGCACTGCCTGGCACTGCATCCCACATGTTACATCCCTGGCACTGTGTCCTGGGTACACATCCTGAGTATCACGCCCCTGGCACTATGTACCATCTGTCATGTCCTTGGCATTGCATCCCTGGCATAGCATCTCCTGGGCATTCCCTGGCACCGCATCCCTTGGCACTACATCCTGGGCATCACATCCCTGGCACTGCATCCCACGTGTCACATCCCTGGCAGCGTCTCCTACAGCCCTTGCACTGCCTGGCACTGGATCCTGGGCATCCCACCCTTGGCCCTGCACCTTTGGCACCACATCCCTGGCACCCCCACTCTTCAGCCCCCTTGGCACCACATCCCTGGCACCCCCACTCTTCAGCCCCCTCCCTCCCTGTCCCCCCTGCCTGGGCCATGCCCACTGCCCACCGCTGATGCCCACAGGTGAGACCACCACCACCGTGTCCCCCTTTGTGCCCGGTGGGGTCAGCGATGGGCAGTGGCACCGCGTCCAGCTGCACTACTACAACAAGGTGGGGGGCACCAGGGGGGGCACTGGAGGGGGGGAGCAAAAAAAAAGGGGATGGGGGGGAAAGGGGGGAGGGGGCAGGGAGGGGCTTGGGGGGGACAAGAGGACTGCGGGGGGGTCTGGGGATGGAGTCAGTGGGGGGTCTGGAGATGGATGGGGGCAAGGGGGGGCTGGGGATGGATGGGGGCAAGGGGGGGCTGGGGATGGAGCTGGGGGGATTTGGGGATGGAGTTGAGGGGGGCTGGGATGGATGGGTAAGGGGGGGCTGGGAATGGAGCTGGGGGGATTTGGGGATGGAGTTGAGGGGGGTCTGGGGATGGATGGGGATGGGGTAATGGGGGGCTGGGGATGGAGTCGGGGGGGCTGGGGATGGATGGGTGCAAGGGGGGGCTGGGGATGGATGGAGCTAGGGGGTCTGGAGGTGGAGTTGGGGGGATCTAGAGATGGATGGAGCAGTGTGGGGGTGTCTGGGGATGGAGCTGGGGGGCACTGGGGATGGAGCTGGCAGGGAGCCTGGGGTCAGATGAGGGTCTGGGGGTGGATGGAGCAGTGGGGGGGGGGGGTCTGAGGATGGAGCTGGGGAGGGTCTGGAGATGGATGGGGATAAGGCAGGGTCTGGGGGATGAATGGAGCAGTGGGGGGGGTCTGGATGGGTGCAGGGTGGGGTCTGGATGGGTGCAGGGTGAGGTCTGGATGGGTGCAGGGTGGAGTCCGGATGGGTGCAGGGTGAGGTCTGGATGGGTGCAGGGTGAGGTCTGGATGGGCACTGGTGAGGTCTGGATGGGTGCAGGGGGAGGTCTGGATGGGTGCAGGGTGGGGTCTGGATGGGTGCAGGGTGAGGTCTGGATGGGTGCTGGGTGAGGTCTGAATGGGCTCTGGGTGAGGTCTGGATGGGTGCAGAGTGAGGTCTGGATGGGTGCTGGGTGGGGTCTGGATGGGTGCAGGGTGGGGTCTGGATGGGTGCAGGGTGAGGTCTGGATGGGTGCTGGGTGAGGTCTGGATGGCTGCAGGGTGAGGTCTGGATGGGTGCAGGGTGGGGTCTGGATGGGTGCAGGGTGGGGTCTGGATGGGCGCTGGGTGGGGTCTGGATGGGTGCAGGGTGGGGTCTGGATAGGTGCAGGGTGGGGTCCGGATGGGTGCAGGGTGAGGTCCGGATGGGTGCCAGGGTGGGGTCTGGATGGGTGCAGGGTGAGGTCTGGATGGGTGCTGGGTGAGGTCTGGATGGTGCAGAGTGAGGTCTGGATGGGTGCAGGGTGGGGTCTGGATGGGTGCTGGTGAGGTCTGGATGGGTGCGGGTGTGAGGTCTGGATGGGTGCAGAGTGAGGTCTGGATGGGTACTGGTGAGGTCTGGATGGGTGCTGGGTGAGGTCTGAATGGGCTCTGGGTGAGGTCTGGATGGGTGCAGAGTGAGGTCTGGATGGGTGCTGGGTGGGGTCTGGATGGGTGCAGGGTGGGGTCTGGATGGGTGCAGGGTGAGGTCTGGATGGCTGCAGGGTGGGGTCTGGATGGGTGCAGGGTGAGGTCTGGATGGGTGCAGGGTGAGGTCTGGATGGGTGCAGGGTGGGTCTGGATGGGTGCAGGGTGGGGTCTGGATGGGTGCTGGTGAGGTCTGGATGGGTGCTGGGTGGGGTCTGGATGGGTGCAGGGTGGGGTCCGGATGGGTGCAGGGTGGGGTCTGGATGGGTGCAGGGTGAGGTCTGGATGGGCGCTGGGTGAGGTCTGGATGGGTGCAGGGTGGGTCTGGATGGGTGCAGGGTGAGGTCTGGATGGGCGCTGGGTGAGGTCTGGATGGGTGCAGGGTGGAGGTCTGGATGGGTGCAGGGTGAGGTCTGGATGGGTGCTGGGTGAGGTCTGGATGGGTGCAGGGTGGGGTCTGGATGGGCGCTGGGTGGGGTCTGGATGGGTGCAGGGTGAGGTCTGGATGGGTGCAGGGTGGGGTCCGGATGGGTGCAGGGTGGGGTCTGGATGGGCGCTGGGTGAGGTCTGGATGGGTGCAGGGTGGGGTCCGGATGGTGCAGGGTGAGGTCTGGATGGGTGCAGGGTGAGGTCTGGATGGGCGCTGGGTGAGGTCTGGATGGGTGCAGGGTGGGGTCCGGATGGGTGCAGGGTGAGGTCCGGATGGGTGCAGGGTGGGGTCTGGATGGGCGCTGGGTGAGGTCTGGATGGGCGCTGGGTGGGGTCTGGATGGGTGCAGGGTGAGGTCTGGATGGGCGCTGGGTGAGGTCTGGATGGGTGCTGGCTGAGGTCTGGATGGGTGCAGGGTGGGGTCTGGATGGGCGCTGGGTGAGGTCTGGATGGGTGCAGGGTGAGGTCCGGATGGGCGCTGGGTGAGGTCTGGATGGGTGCAGGGCCGGGGGGAGGATCTTGGGGGTGGATGGAGCTGGGTTGGATGGGGAGGGGGCTGGGGGGGGGGGGGGGGGCAGCAGGAGGATGAGGAGCGGGCTGAAGGCTGCCGCGCCGAGGCTGAGGAGGGTCCCCAGCCGGTGCTGGGGCGGTCGGGGCTGCCCCAGGGCCCCTCGGAGCAGAAGGTGGCCGTGGTGGCAGTGGACGACTGCGACACGGCCATGGCCCTGCGCTTCGGTGCCCACCTGGGCAACTACTCCTGCGCCGCCCAGGGCACCCAGTCCGGCAGCAAGAAGTAACTGGGAGCGCTGGGGAGGGGGTCCCTGGGGGTCCCCGGGGGTCCCCAGGGCTGGGGGGGGGGGGGTTGAGGGTCTGTTGGGGTCCCGTGGAGTCCCCACGGGTAAGGAGATTGGATGGCGAGGGGGAGGTCCCCACGGATGAGGGAGGTCTCTTGGGGGTTCCCATGGGTGGGGGTGGCACTGGGGGGTCCCTTGGAGTCCCCTTAGGGGTGGAGGCAGGGGGTCCCTTGGTGGTCTTCTGGGTGGGGGTCCCTTGGGGTCCTCACGGGTGGGAGTGGGGGTGAATGGGGGTTCCCTTAGGGGTCTCTTGGGGGTCCCATGGGCAAGGTGGTAGAGTGGGGGTCCCTTGGTGTCCCCATGGCTGAGGTGATAGAGTGGGGGTCTTCTGGGGTCCCCGTGGACATTGAGGGTCCCTTGGAGTCCCCTTAGGGGTGGAGGCAGGGGGTCCCTTGGTGATCTCTTGGGTGGGGGTCCCTTGGGGTCCCCACAGGTGGGAGTGGGGGTGAGTGGGGTTTCCCTTAGGGGTCTCTTGGGGGTCCCTTGGTGTCCCCATGGCTGAGGTGATAGAGTGGGGGTCTCCTGGGGTCCCCGTGGACATCGAGTCCCCATAGGGGTAGAGGCAAGGGGGTCCCTTGGGGTGCCCATGGGTGGGGGTGTGAGTAAGTGGGGGGTTGCCTTGGGGGTCTCTTGGGGGGGGAGGGGGTCCCTTTTGATCCCCACGGGTGGGGGGGTTCTAAAAGGGGGTCCCCGGGGGTCCCCACTGGTGGCAGAGGGGTCCCCATGGGTGCAGTCTCTTGGGGTCCCCATGGGTGGGAGGGTTCTCTGGGAGGGGTCCCTGGGGGTGCCCATGGGTGGGATGGAGAGGGAGGCAGGACGAGAGTATCTAAGGGGGGGGGGTCTCCTTTGGTCCCCACCAGTGGGGGGGGTTCTATAAGGGGGTCCCCGTGGGTGCCCATGGGTGGGTTTCGGGGGGGTGGGCGAGAGTCTCTAAGAGGGGGAGGGGGTGGTCTCCTTTGGTCCCCGCGGGTAGGGGGAGAGAGTCGCTAAGTCGGGGGGGGGGGGAGTGGTCTCCTTTGCTCCCCACGGGTGGGAGGGTTCTCTGAGGGGGGTCCTGAAGGTGCCCATGGGTGGGTTTGGGAGGGGGGAAGCGAGAGTCTTTAACGGGGGGGGTGGTCTCCTTCGTTCCCCACGGGGGGAGCTCTCTGAGGGGGGGGGAGGGTCCCCGTGGGTGCCCAGGGGTGGGTTTGGAGGGGGTGGGCGAGAGTCTCTAAGGGGGGGGGGGGGGGGGAGCTCTCCTTCGTTCCCCACGGGGGGAGCTGTCTGAGCGGGGGTCCCTGGCGGGGGGCGGTGCTGCCGCCGCAGGTCGCTGGATCTGACGGGGCCGCTGCTGCTGGGGGGGGTCCCGACCCTGCCCGAGAGCTTCCCGATCCGCAGCCGCAGCTTCGTGGGCTGCATGCGGCACCGGCATCACTGCGTACCAGCGCCCCGGTCGTCTTGGCAGCCGTCATCGCCATCTACACGGCTCGTGACCGGTGTATTCTATCTCGTTTGTCCCTCCTCACTCAGTTGGGGTTGGTTGTGAGCTCGATGCACCGCGCGAACGCGTGCCGTTGTGGCGACAGGAACCCCCCGGCCCCCCCCCCCCCCCCTCCCCCCCGGCGATGAAGGCTGCCATGTCGACCGGGCGCTGGTCGATGTGCAGGTGCCGCATGCAGCCCACGAAGCTGCGGCTGCGGATCGGGAAGCTCTCGGGCAGGGTCGGGACCCCCCCCAGCAGCAGCGGCCCCGTCAGATCCAGCGACCTGCGGCGGCAGCACCGCCCCCCGCCAGGGACCCCCGCTCAGACAGCTCCCCCGTGGGGAACGAAGGAGAGCTCCCCCCCCCCCCCCCCCTTAGAGACTCTCGCCCACCCCCTCCAAACCCACCCCTGGGCACCCACGGGGACCCTCCCCCCCCCTCAGAGAGCTCCCCCCGTGGGGAACGAAGGAGACCACCCCCCCGTTAAAGACTCTCGCTTCCCCCCTCCCAAACCCACCCATGGGCACCTTCAGGACCCCCCTCAGAGAACCCTCCCACCCGTGGGGAGCAAAGGAGACCACTCCCCCCCCCCCCGACTTAGCGACTCTCTCCCCCTACCCGCGGGGACCAAAGGAGACCACCCCCTCCCCCTCTTAGAGACTCTCGCCCACCCCCCCGAAACCCACCCATGGGCACCCACGGGGACCCCCTTATAGAACCCCCCCCACTGGTGGGGACCAAAGGAGACCCCCCCCCCTTAGATACTCTCGTCCTGCCTCCCTCTCCATCCCACCCATGGGCACCCCCAGGGACCCCTCCCAGAGAACCCTCCCACCCATGGGGACCCCAAGAGACTGCACCCATGGGGACCCCTCTGCCACCAGTGGGGACCCCGGGGACCCCCTTTTAGAACCCCCCCACCCGTGGGGATCAAAAGGGACCCCCTCCCCCCCCAAGAGACCCCCAAGGCAACCCCCCACTTACTCACACCCCCACCCATGGGCACCCCAAGGGACCCCCTTGCCTCTACCCCTATGGGGACTCGATGTCCACGGGGACCCCAGGAGACCCCCACTCTATCACCTCAGCCATGGGGACACCAAGGGACCCCCAAGAGACCCCTAAGGGAAACCCCACTCACCCCCACTCCCACCTGTGGGGACCCCAAGGGACCCCCACCCAAGAGATCACCAAGGGACCCCCTGCCTCCACCCCTAAGGGGACTCCAAGGGACCCTCAATGTCCACGGGGACCCCAGAAGACCCCACTCTATCACCTCAGCCATGGGGACACCAAGGGACCCCCACTCTACCACCTTGCCCATGGGACCCCCAAGAGACCCCTAAGGGAACCCCCATTCACCCCCACTCCCACCCGTGAGGACCCCAAGGGACCCCCACCCAGAAGACCACCAAGGGACCCCCTGCCTCCACCCCTAAGGGGACTCCAAGGGACCCCCCAGTGCCACCCCCACCCATGGGAACCCCCAAGAGACCTCCCTCATCCGTGGGGACCTCCCCCTCGCCATCCAATCTCCTTACCCGTGGGGACTCCACGGGACCCCAACAGACCCTCAACCCCCCCCCCCCCAGCCCTGGGGACCCCCGGGGACCCCCAGGGACCCCCTCCCCAGCGCTCCCAGTTACTTCTTGCTGCCGGACTGGGTGCCCTGGGCGGCGCAGGAGTAGTTGCCCAGGTGGGCACCGAAGCGCAGGGCCATGGCCGTGTCGCAGTCGTCCACTGCCACCACGGCCACCTTCTGCTCCGAGGGGCCCTGGGGCAGCCCCGACCGCCCCAGCACCGGCTGGGGACCCTCCTCAGCCTCGGCGCGGCAGCCTTCAGCCCGCTCCTCATCCTCCTGCTGCCCCCCCCCCCCCAGCCCCCTCCCCATCCAACCCAGCTCCATCCACCCCCAAGATCCTCCCCCCGGCCCTGCACCCATCCAGACCTCACCCAGCGCCCATCCGGACCTCACCCTGCACCCATCCAGACCTCACCCAGCGCCCATCCAGACCCCACCCTGCACCCATCCAGACCTCAGCCAGCACCCATCCAGACCTCACCCAGCGCCCATCCAGACCTCACCCTGCACCCATCCAGACCCCACCCAGCGCCCATCCAGACCTCACCCAGCGCCCATCCAGACCCCACCCTGCACCCATCCGGACCTCACCCTGCACCCATCCGGACCCCACCCTGCACCCATCCAGACCTCACCCAGCGCCCATCCAGACCTCACCCTGCACCCATCCAGACCTCACCCTGCACCCATCCGGACCCCACCCTGCACCCATCCAGACCTCACCCAGCGCCCATCCAGACCCCACCCTGCACCCATCCGGACCCCACCCTGCACCCATCCAGACCCCACCCTGCACCCATCCAGACCTCACCCAGCGCCCATCCGGACCCCACCCTGCACCCATCCAGACCTCACCCAGCACCCATCCAGACCTCACCCAGCGCCCATCCAGACCTCACCCTGCACCCATCCAGACCTCACCCAGCGCCCATCCAGACCTCACCCTGCACCCATCCAGACCCCACCCTGCACCCATCCAGACCTCTCCCAGCGCCCATCCAGACCTCACCCTGCACCCATCCAGACCCCACCCTGCACCCATCCGGACCCCACCCTGCACCCATCCAGACCCCACCCTGCACCCATCCAGACCTCAGCCAGCACCCATCCAGACCCCACCCTGCACCCATCCAGACCCCACCCTGCACCCATCCAGACCTCACCCTGCACCCATCCAGACCCCACCCTGCACCCATCCAGACCCCACCCTGCAGCCATCCAGACCTCACCCTGCACCCATCCAGACCCCACCCAGCACCCATCCAGACCTCACCCTGCACCCATCCAGACCTCACTCTGCACCCATCCAGACCTCACCCAGAGCCCATTCAGACCTCACCCAGCACCCATCCAGACCTCACCAGTACCCATCCAGACCTCACTCTGCACCCATCCAGACCTCACCCAGCACCCATCCAGACCTCACCAGCACCCATCCAGACCCCACCCTGCACCCATCCAGACCTCACTCTGCACCCATCCAGACCTCACCCAGCACCCATCCAGACCTCACCCTGCACCCATCCAGACCCCACCCTGCACCCATCCAGACCTCACCCTGCACCCATCCGGACCCCACCCTGCACCTATCCAGACCCCACCCTGCACCCATCCAGACCCCACCCAGCGCCCATCCAGACCCCACCCTGCACCCATCCAGACCCACCCTGCACCCATCCAGACCTCACCCTGCAGCCATCCAGACCTCACCCAGCACCCATCCAGACCTCACCCTGCACCCATCCAGACCCCACCCTGCACCCATCCAGACCCCACCCAGCACCCATCCAGACCTCACTCTGCACCCATCCAGACCTCACCCAGAGCCCATTCAGACCTCACCCAGCACCCATCCAGACCTCACCCTGCACCCATCCAGACCCCACCCTGCACCCATCCAGACCTCCCCCTGCACCCATCCAGACCTCACCCAGTGCCCATCCAGACCTCACCCTGCACCCATCCAGACCTCACCCTGCACCCATCCGGACGTCACCCTGCACCCATCCAGACCTCACCCTGCACCCATCCAGACCCCACCCTGCACCCATCCAGACCCCCCCCACTGCTCCATTCATCCCCCAGACCCTGCCTATCCCCATCCATCTCCAGACCCTCCCCAGCACTCCATCCCAGACCCCCCCCCCCCACTGCTCCATCCACCCCCAGACCCTCATCTGACCCCAGGCTCCCTGCCAGCTCCATCCCCAGTGCCCCCCAGCTCCATCCCCAGACACCCCCACACTGCTCCATCCATCTCTAGATCCCCCCAACTCCACCTCCAGACCCCCTAGCTCCATCCATCCCCAGCCCCCCCTTGCACCCATCCATCCCCAGCCCCCCCGACTCCATCCCCAGCCCCCCATTACCCCATCCCATCCATCCCAGACCCCCTCAACTCCATCCCAAATCCCCCAGCTCCATTCCCAGCCCCCCTACCCATCCATCCCAGCCCCCCTCAACTCCATCCCCAAATCCCCCCAGCTCCATCCCCAGCCCCCCCTTGCCCCCATCCATCCCCAGACCCCCCTTGCCCCATCCATCCCAGACCCCCCACTGACTCCATCCCCAGACCCCCCCGCAGTCCTCTTGTCCCCCCCAAGCCCCTCCCTGCCCCCTCCCCCTTTCCCCCCCTCCCCTTTTTTTTTGCTCCCCCCCTCCAGTGCCCCCCCTGGTGCCCCCCACCTTGTTGTAGTAGTGCAGCTGGACGCGGTGCCACTGCCCATCGCTGACCCCACCGGGCACAAAGGGGGACACGGTGGTGGTGGTCTCACCTGTGGGCATCAGCGGTGGGCAGTGGGCATGGCCCAGGCAGGGGGGACAGGGAGGGAGGGGGCTGAAGAGTGGGGGTGCCAGGGATGTGGTGCCAAGGGGGCTGAAGAGTGGGGGTGCCAGGGATGTGGTGCCAAAGGTGCAGGGCCAAGGGTGGGATGCCCAGGATCCAGTGCCAGGCAGTGCAAGGGCTGTAGGAGACGCTGCCAGGGATGTGACACGTGGGATGCAGTGCCAGGGATGTGATGCCCAGGATGTAGTGCCAGGGAATGCCCAGGAGATGCTATGCCAGGGATGCAATGCCAAGGACATGACAGATGGTACATAGTGCCAGGGGCGTGATACTCAGGATGTGTACCCAGGACACAGTGCCAGGGATGTAACATGTGGGATGCAGTGCCAGGCAGTGCCAGGGATGCAGTGCCAGGGATTATAACAAGTAGGATGCAGTGCCAGGGATGTGATGCCCAGGCTGCAGTGCCAGGCAGTGCCAGGGATGCAGTGCCAGAGACAGTAACAAATAAGGTGCAGTGCTAGGGATGTGATGCCCAGGCTGCAGTGCCAGGCAGTGCCAGGGATGCAGTGCCAGAGACAGTAAGAAATAAGGTGCAGTGCTAGGGATGTGATGCCCAGGCTGCAGTGCCAGGCAGTGCCAGGCATACAGTGCCAGAGACAGTAACAAATAAGGTGCAGTGCTAGGGATGTGATGCCCAGGCTGCAGTGCCAAGCAGTGCCATGGATGCAGTGCCAGGGATGGTAGCAAGTAGGATGCAGTGCCAGGGATGTGATGCCCAGGCTGCAGTACCAGGCAAGTGCCAGGGATGCAGTGCCAGGGATGGTTACAGGTAGGAGGCATTGCCAGGGATGCGATGCCCAGGCTGCAGTGCCCAGCTGTGTGGTGCTGCAGTGCCCAGTGCCCAGGGGTGGTGGTGGGCACGGTGCCCATACCTGCAGAGAAGGTGAGCTGGACCTGCTCGCCCACGATCTCCAGTGCCACGAAGTCGTGCCGCTCGTTGAAGCGCCCGTTGTAGAGCAGGAGCCCATCCCTCTCCTTGGTGGCAAACCTGGCACAGGGAAGAGTGCCAGGCCCTGCCCATCGCCCCCCTGCCCCTCCACCCCACAGCGCCCTGCTCTGCCTCGTGCCCCATCGCCTCATGCCACCCACAGGGCACCCATCACCCCACATCCCACCACTCCAGACGATGCCCAGGGAACAGCCACCACCCACACCCTATCTGATGCCCACGTGATGCCCACAGGGCACCCATCATCCCACACCCCATCTGATGCCCATGGATGCTGACCACCTGAGACCCCTGATGATGCCCATGGAGCAACCACCACCCACACCCTATCTGATGCCCATATGATGCCCACAGGGCACCCACCACCCCACATCCCTCCACCGATGCCCAGCAAACACTCATCCCCCACACCCCATCTGACGCCCATGGGATGCCCCCCACCTCCCAGCTCTCATGGCACCCCCGGGGTACCCACGGCCCGGGTGGGCACCCCCCATGCCCCCTGCCCGCCCCGGGGCTCACGTCAGGGCGAGGGTGAAGTGGAAGCGCTGGCGCAGGCCTCGGAAGGTGAGGAAGGAGCTCGGGGGGAAGCTCCTGGTGCTCATGGTGCAGAAGGGCTTCTCGTAGTGCCCGGGGGGGCACTGGCACCGGAACCCCCCCACCAGCAGGTTCAGGCAGGTGCCCCCATTGCGGCAGACCCCCGGGGCACAGCGGCCTCCCCGGGCACTCAGCTCGCAGCGGTCCCCTGTGCCAAGCCCAGATGCCACGCTCAGGGCACCCAGCATCAACTCCCCCCATCCTCCCCTGGCACCCCCAGAAGTGGGGGGTGGGGGCACTGGGGAGCCCCTCTCACCCCCACCCCCCAGCTCCAGAGCCTTCATCCCCAGCTCCATCACCCTGGCAACCGCCTCCTGTCACCATGGCAACACCCAGCATCCCCTCCCCCACCCAGCTGGCACCCCCCGACCTGGGTGTCCCCTGGTGGGGGCTGGCAGTGCCAAGGGGACCCCAGGGCTGGGGGGAAGTTGTCCCCAGTGCCCCGGTGGCTGTGGGGTGTTCCCCCCCCAATCCCAGGCCAGTTGTTGGGGGGGGGGGGGGGACTGTGGGGGCCACTATGGTGAGGCCAGGGTGGCCCCAGGGGGTCCCCAGGGTGTCCCCAAGGCTCTGGCCCTCAGCAGGGTCCCTGTGCCCTCCCCCTCCCCACCTCCTGCAGGGAGGGACCTGGGAGAGGGGGGAAGGTGAAGATGGGAGAGAGGAGGAAGATAAAGGTGATGGAGACAAAGGGGAGGAGATGGAGAGAGGGGGATGGAGGAGGGGTGGAGGAAGGATGGAGGGATGGAGGGAGGACAGAAGGATGGAAGAAGGAAAGAGGAAGGATGGAGGGATGGAAAAGGGGTGGAGGGATGAAGGACAGAAGAAGGATGGAAGAAGGAAAGAGGAGGGATGGAGGAAGGATGGAGGAGGGATGGAAGAGGGGTGGAGGGATGGGGGGAGGATAGAAGAAGGACTGAAGAAGGAAAGAGGAGGGAGGGAGGAAGGATGGAGGAGAGATGATTGACAGAGGATGGCTGATGGAGGGAGAGCTGAGGGGGGAGGACAGAGGGCTGAGGGGAAGCAGGATGAAGGGATGACCAAAATGGATGGGAAAGGGCCAGGAGAAGAAGGGACAGAAGGGAAGGCTGCTGAGGAGTGGGATGAAGGCTGCTGAGGAATGGGATGAAGGCTGCTGAGGAGTGGGATGAAGGCTGCTGGGGATGGATGATGGAGGACTGGAGAGGAGCAAAGGGGTAGTGGGGATGGGTGAGGAAAGGTCACTGGAACACATGGATGATGGAGGGCTGAAGGACAGCAGGGTGGAGGGAGGTTGGGGACAGGTGATGGATGAGCTGAGGAAGGGGTGGGTGGTAGAGGGAGGTGAAGGGCTGGTGGGGGAGGGCTGGAGGGAAGGAGGAAGAAGGGATGGTGGGGGAGGGATAATGGAGAGACAGCTGAGGAAGGAGTAGAGCTGAGGAAGGGAAGCTTGCTGAAGGGATGGTGGGGATGTGGGAGTGGTGAAGGTATGGATGATGGAGAGCTGAAGAGGAGCTGGATGAAGGAGAGATAGAGATGGACAGCAAGAGGAAGGGTGATGGAGAGATGATAGGAGGGCTGAAGAGCAGCTGGATGAAGGGATGATAGAGTTGGGAAGATGACAGAGGGCTGAAGAGGATGATGGTGATGGATACCAAAAGGATGTGATGATCAGATGGATGGATGGAAGGAGGGAGGGATGGAGAGATGAAGGGAAGGAGGGATGGAGGCAGGGGTGGATGGATGGAGGGAGGGATGGAGGGGTGGGTGGATGGATGGATGGGTGAAGATGGATGGATAGATGGATGGATGGGTGGATGGATGAGGAGGAATGGATGGATGGAGGGAGGGAGGGAGGGATGGATGGATGGATGGAGGGATGGATGGATGGAGGGATGGATGGATGAGGATGGAGAGATGAAGGGAAGGAGGGATGGAGACAGGGTTGGATGGATGGAGGGAGGGATGGAGGGATGGGTGGATGGATGAGGATGGATGGATGAAGATGGATGGATGGAGGGATGGATGAGGATGGATGGATGGGTGGATGAAGAAGACAGATGGATAGATGAGGGGCTGGCTGGCTGGGTGGAGGTAGATGGACAGATGGAAATAGATGGATGGACAGATGGACGCCAAAGCTGTCTGAGGGCACACCAAGCCTGAACACCCAGAGGCTGCCATCACAGCAGGAGGCCTGATGGGCACAAGGTGCCCTCCTCCTCCTCGTCCTCCTCCTCTCACCGGTGAAGTCCTCGTGGCACTCGCAGGTGTAGCCTCCCTCTCGGCTGCGGCAGTGCCCGTGGCTGCCGCAGGGGCTGGAGTAGCAGAGGTCGATCTCGGTCTCGCAGTAGTCGCCGGTGAAGCCAGGGGGGCAGCGGCAGCGCAGGCCGGTGACAGGGTGGATGGGCCGGAAGAGGATGGTGTCGGAGGCCAGGAAGGGAGCGGAGCTGTCGAACTGCAGCACCGAGACGCAGCGCAGGTAGTTCTCGCAGGGCTCCCGCAGGCAGATGTTGTCGTCGAAGGGCAGCACTCGCTGGGCAGAGATGGAGGCCAGCAGGGAGCGGTTCAGGTAGAGCCTCTCCTGCAGCTCCTCCGAGGAGAAGAAGCGGGAGGAGCCCTGCCCCGAGGGGGGCAGCAGCACCGAGAGGCTGACGTTGAGGATCCGGGCGGCCGTCCCCACGTCGGTGTCGGTCTGGATGTTGAAGAGGACCACGCGGTGGCGAGGGGTGGCCAGGACGGTGGCCACCCCCTCCAGGAAGCGGCTGAGGAGCGGCGAGAGGAAGCGCTCCTGGGACATGTCGGCCAGGCGCAGGGTGATGCTGTTGCTCAGCATCTCGTCCGTGATCACCGTCACCCGCAGCGTGCACTGCGCCGTGGCGCTGTGAACCCCGTCTGTGGGGGAGGGGGACACAGGACGGGGGGTCAGGGACAGCGTCGGCCACCACGGGGTGGGGATGGTGAGGGGGAATCCATGCTGGTGGGCACCATGGCACGGGGATGGTGGTGGTGATGGGGAACTAATCCTGATGGGCACCATGGCATGGGAATGGTGGTGGTGATGTGGAACTCATCCTGATGGGCACCATGGCATGGGAATGGTGGTGGTGATGGGGAACCCATCCTGGTGGGCACCATGGCACGGGGATGGTGGTGGTGATGGGGAATCCATACTGATGGGCACCATGGCACGGGGATGGTGGTGGTGATGTGGAACTCATCCTGATGGGCACCATGGCACGGGGATGGTGGTGGTGATGTGGAACTAATCCTGATGGGCACCATGGCATGGGAATGGTGGTGGTGATGGGGAATCCATACTGATGGGCACCATGGCATGGGGATGGTGGTGGTGATGGGGAACTCATCCTGATGGGCACCATGGCATGGGGATGGTGGTGGTGATGTGGAACTCATCCTGATGGGCACCATGGCATGGGAATGGTGGTGGTGATGGGGAACACATCCTGGTGGGCACCATGGCATGGGGATGGTGGTGGTGATGTGGAACTCATCCTGATGGGCACCATGGCATGGGAATGGTGGTGGTGATGGCGAATCCATACTGATGGGCACCATGGCATGGGGATGGTGGTGGTGATGGGGAATCCATACTGATGGGCACCATGGCATGGGGATGGTGGTGGTGATGGGGAACCCATCCTGGTGGGCACCATGGGATGGGGCTGGTGGTGGTGATGGGGAATGCATGCAGGTGGTCACCACAGGATGAGGGTGGTGGTGGTGATGGGGCACCTATCCTGGTGGGCACCACAGGATGGGACCAGTGGTGGCTATGAGGTGCCCATCCCGCTCAGCTACAGTGGGATGGGGACAGCATCTGCTCAGGGACACCCATCCTGATGGCCACCATGGGATGGGAATGGTGGGACAGGGCTAGCACTGGCTGTGGGGTACCCACCCCACCTCACCAATGATGGGGCACCCACCCCACCTTGCTGGGTAAGGGGCACCCGCTCCACCTCACCAACTACAGGGCATCCACCCCCACCTCACAGGATAAGGGGCACCCACCCCACCTTGCTGGGTGGGGGGCACCCATCCCACCTCACTGGGTAGGGGGCACCCACCCCACCTTGCTGGGTGGGGGGCACTCACCCCACCTCATGAACTATGGGGCACCCACCCCACCTCACTGGTTAGGGGGCACCCATCCCACCTTGCTGGGTAGGGGGCACCAACCCACCCATCTCACCAACTATGGGGCACCCACCCCACCTCACCCAGCAGTGCCATGGGGCAAGGAGGGTGGTGGTGGCCAGCAAAGGCTGTGCCCAGCAGTGGGACGCCCACCTTCCTGCTCCCCCTCCTCCCATCCTCCTTCTCCTCCTCTTCCTCCTGGCCAGGACGAGGGGGCCGTGGGACAGATGGAGAGTGGGTGGTGGGCGGACAGATGGACGAGGCAGCGTGGGGTGGGGAGGGGGCTGGGGGGCAGGGGGTGACGTGGGGGCTGGTGGCAGGGGGCCGGGGGTTGCCCGGGGGCCGGCGGGGGGGTTGCCATGGCTGCGGCCGCGGGGGCCCAGCTATGGCCCAGACCTTTTGTTCCCCTTCCGGCTGCCCCCGCCCTGAGGGGGGGCATGGAGTGTGTGTGTGGGGGGGGTGTCCCTGCCCCCTCCCTTTGTGCTCTGGGCCCCCCCCCCCCCCTTTTCTTTGTGCAGCTGGAGCGAGGATCCCCAGCCCAGGGAGGGTCTTGAGGCAGGGAGGGGGGCGAGGGGGGGACATGTGGTTGGGGACAAGGGACGTCAGGACATGGCCTGTGACTCACTTTCACCCCCCCCAACCCGGGGTGACCCCCCCCAGCAGCCAAACCAGGCTGAGCATCACCAGCACAGCCCCTCCTTGTCCCATTCCCACCAGTGACCTCCACCAAACAGACACACTGGGTTTGGGGGGGAACCCCCACCCCCACCCCCCCAATAGAGAGACCATGGTGTTGGGCCCCCCCCCCATATTCACACACCAAGCCCTGTGGCTCCCCCTCTTCCCCCCTCCCCCCCCCTCCCCGCCCTCTTGGCAAATACAAGCATTGGGGCCTTCTGGAAACAGGTGTTGGGGTGCTAGGATCCCCCCTCCCCTCCCAGATGCTGCACTGGACCCTGAGCCCCCCTAAATTCTCCCATTTCCCTCCCGCCCCCCCCAGATATACACACAGGGGAATGGGATTCCCATGCACATAGCAGGCTCTGCCCCCCCCTCCAAAATGCATGTACAGGCCCTGTGCCCCCCCTAAATACATGGAATGGGTCCTGCCCCCCCCAAACAAATAGTGAGGGTCCCCCAAATACACACATAGTGTCTTGCTCCCCCCCCCCAAAAAAAAAAAAACTCCTCTATAGCTTCTGACCCCCTCCAAACATGCATTGGGGTATTGGATCCCCCCCCTGCCTCCCTCCCAGGCACCCCAGGGCTGGGACTGGGGGTGGGGAAGGAAAAGAGGATGTGGGGGACACCAATTGATGGGGTTGGGGTGACTGGGGGAGGGACAGCATCCCTATCACCCCCCCCACACACACCTCTCAGATCTAGAAGAGACAATCAAGGTTGAGTGGTGGGACCCCAAAACACCTCCAAAACCCATCTAGAGGGGCGTCAGGACCCACTTGAAAGGGGACAAAGCACCCACAAAGCTTTCCTCAGTCCCAAATCTTGGTCCTGTACCCCAAAACACCTCCAAAACCAAGCTGGAGGGGGCTCAGGACCCACCTCAAAGGGGACAGAGCACCCATGAAGCCCCAGATTTCAGTCCTGTAACCCCCTACCTCCAAAACCCAGCTGGAGGGGGGTCAGGACCCACTTGAAAGGGAACAGAGCACCCACAAAGGTTTCCTCAGCCCCAAATCTTGATCCTGTACCTCCTTACCTCCAAAACTCAGATGGAGGGGGGTCAGGACCCACCTGAAAGGGGACAGAGCACCCACAAAGCCCCAGATCTTAGTCCTGTTACCCCCTACCGCCAAAGCCCAGCTGGAGGGGGGTCAGGACCCACCTGAAAGGGGGCAGGGTACCCACAAAGCTCCAAATCTCAGTCCTGTACCCCCCCGCCCCCAGCTCAAACCAACCCCCCAAACGATTAGATGATCTTTCGAGGTCCCTTCCAGTTGGGTTGGGGGGGTGGAGGGGAGCGGGAGGCTCTTACCTGAGACAGAGACCCTCATGACGGCCTCCAGGGGGCGGTTGTTGTCCAGGGCGGGGCTGAGGCGCAGGTCGCCGCTGCGGGGGTCCAGCAGCACCAGGTTGAGTTCGTTGCCCTGCTCGAAGGCGTAGGTGAGGCTGTCGGAGACGTCGGGGTCGCGGGCGGGGACGCGGCCGATGACCCCCCCGGGGAAGCTCCCGGAGCGGTTGGTGATGTAGTTGTTGAAGAGGATCTCGAAGTTCTTCAGCTGGGGGCTGTTGTCGTTGGCGTCGCGGAGGCGGACGTGGACGGTGGCCCTGCTGACCAGGGGGGCCGAGGTGGCCTGGACCACCATGACGTACTCGGCTTTGGTCTCGTAGTCCAGGTCGGCCAAGGCGGTGAGCTCCCCGGAGAAGATGTCCAGCTGGAAGACCTCCGGGATGTTGCCCTCCACGATCTGGTACATGATCTGGGCGTTGGTGCCCTCGTCGGGGTCGGTGGCCGTGATCCTGGCCACCACCAGCCCGATGGGGCTGTTCTCCTCCACGAAGACGTCGAACTCGTCCCGCTCGAAGACCGGAGGGTTGTCGTTGACGTCCAGCACCGTCACCTGGATCTCCACCGGCGTCCTCTTGGCCGGCACCCCCTTGTCGACGGCGAAGGCGCGCAGGGTGTAGAGGGCTACGTTCTCCCGGTCCAGGCGGCGCAAGGTGCGGACGATGCCAGAGGTGGACTCGATGATGAAGTCGCCGTCACCGTCGTCGCCCCCTTGGAAGGTGTAGAAGACGCGGCCGTTGAGCCCGGAGTCGCGGTCGGTGGCAGAGACCTGCAGGACGCTGGTGAAGGCCGGCACGTCCTCGTAGACCGAGCCCTGGTAGGAGTGGCGGAGGAACTGGGGGGCGTTGTCGTTGACGTCGCTCACCAGGATCTCCAGGTAGGTGGTGTCAGACTTCTGGGGGATGCCGTTGTCGCGCGCCGTGACGGCCAAGGTGTAGGACACCTGCTCCTCGTAGTCCAGCTCCATCTGGGTGGTGACGGCCCCGCTCTGGGGGGCGATGCGGAACTGGGGGATGCTGTCCTCCATCAAGTAGGTGATGCGGGCGTTCTCCCCCGTGTCCTCGTCCGTGGCGCTGATCACCACCACCGTGGTGCCCACCGGCCGGTCCTCGTTGACGGTGACGGTGTAGTGGGAGCTCTGGAAGACCGGCCGGTGGGTGTTGGCGTCGGTGACGTTGACCACCACCTGGGCGGTGTCCTGCCGGGTGCCATCTGAGGCGGCGACGGTGAGGAGGTACTGCCGCTCCAGCTTGTAGTCCAGGGGGAGGGCCAGGGAGATGAGCCCCCCGCCGCTCTGGCTGGTGATGGCGAAGCGGTTGCGGGTGTTGCCGCTGGAGATCTGGTAGGTGATGACACTGTTGGCATCCCGGTCGAGGGCAGAGACGGTGAGGACGCTGCTGCCCACCGCCGCGTCCTCGTTCAGCCGGGCGCCGTACTCCCGCTGCGTGAACTCGGGGCTGTTGTCGTTGACGTCCAGCACGGTGACACTGACGCTGGCCGAGGAGGCCAGGGGAGGGTTCCCCTGGTCCTGTGCCTCCACCCCGAAGCTGTAGAAGTCCACCGCCTCCCGGTCCAGCTCGGAGGCCACCACGATCCAGCCGGTGCTGTTGTTGATGGTGAAGGGGAAGCCGGCGCCGGTGTCCAGCAGGGCGTAGGCCAAGCGGCCGTTGTCACCTGAATCGGCGTCGATGGCCTGAATGTGGATGACGGAGTAGCCCACGGGGACGTTCTCCAGCACGGTGGCCTGGAAGGGGGTGCTGACAAAGATGGGGGCGTTGTCATTGACATCCAGCACTTGGACGGTGACCAAGCCGCTGATGTTGGAGAGGGGAGGGCGGCCGCCGTCCTGCGCCCGGATCCGGAGGGTGAACTCCTTGGTGACTTCGTAGTCCAAGGGGCTGACCACGTCCAGGGCGCCGGTCTGGGCGTCGATGTAGAAGTGTCCGCGGGTGTTGCCGCTGACGATGCTGTAGTGCACCAGGGCGTTGCTGCCCTTGTCGCGGTCGGTGGCTGTCACCCGCAGCAGGGCCGAGTTGGGCGCCACGTCCTCGGGCACCTGCGCCACGTAGCGCCTCTCGCCGAACTGCGGCGCGTTGTCGTTGTCGTCCTCCACCACGATGCGGACGGTGGCCGTGGCGCTGCGGGGTCCCGGCTCCTGCCCTTGGTCCGTGGCCTCCACCAGCAGCTCGAAGGCCTCCACTGCCTCACGGTCCACGGGGCCGCGGGTGCGGATGACCCCCGAGCGGGGGTCGATCTCGAAGACCTCGTTGGCGCCGCCGCCGTTGAGGAGCCGGTAGAGGAGGTTGGCGTTGGGCCCGGCGTCCCCGTCGGTGGCCCGCACCGTCAGCACCTCGTAGCCCACCTCCAGGTTCTCCCGCACGCTCTCCCTGTACTCGGCCTGCTCGAAGGCCGGGTCGTGGTCGTTGGCGTCCGTCACCGTCACCGTCAAGGTGGCCATGGCGCTGCGCCGGGGCGTGCCGCCGTCGGTGGCGGTCACCCGGAAGACGTGGCTGCTCTTGCTCTCCCGGTCCAGGGGGGCGGCGGTGGCGACGGCGCCGCTCAGGGGGTCCATGGAGAAGAGGGCGTCGGAGCGGCTGTCGAAGAGGGCGGCCATGGCGTACCGCAGCTGCCCGGCCTCCCCCTCGTCCGGGTCCACTGCCGTCACCTGCGTCACTGCCGTCCCCGCCGGCCGGTTCTCCGCCACCGAGGCCTGGTAGCTGGAGGGCTGGAACTGGGGCGCCGTGTTGGGGCTGCGGCGGGAGCGGTGCCAGCTCGCCAGGCTCCCGGTGACCCCTGCGGTTGGGGGGTGCCCAATGTCTGTCATCTTCTCAGTGCTCCTGGTGTCCATGGGGACTTTCCTGGTGTCCCTGGGGATATTCTCAATCTCCCCAGAATCTCCAGTATCCCTGTTGCTCTTGGAGTCTCCAGGGCCCTTCCCAGTGTCCTCAGCAAATCCAGTATCCCTGGCATTCCTGGTGTCCCTGGGGACATGCTGAGTCTCCCCAGTAGCTCCACTATCCCTGGTGTTCCTGGGGACTTTTCCAGTCTCCCCAGTTCGTCCGGTCTCCCTGATGATCCTAGTGTCCCTAGGGACTTCCCTGCTGCTGTTCATGTCCCTGGGGACATTCCCAGTCTCCTCACTGTCCCTGGTACTCCTGGTGTCCCTGCAGATATTCCCAGTGTCCCCAGTGTCTCCACTATCCCTCTTGCTCTTGGGGTCTCCAGGGACCTTCCCAGTGTCCTCAGCCAGTTCAGTATCCCTGGTGTTCCTGGCATCCCTGGGGACTTTCCTGGTGCTCCTGGGAACTTTTCCAGTTTCCCCAGTCTGTCTAGTATCCCTGGCGTCCCTGGGGACTTTCCTGGCGTTCCTAGTGTCCCTAGGGAATTTTCCAGTCTCTCCAGTTTGTCCAGTGTTCCTGGGCACTTGGCTGTCCCCAGCATCCCTGCTGCTCCTGGTGTCCCTGGGGATGTTTGTGTTCCCAGTGTCCCCAGTATGCCCAGTATCCCTGGTGCTCCTGCTCTGGCCAGGGACTTGGGTGCCCCCAGTACCCCCAGTGCTCCCAGTTTCTCCAGTGCTTTCAATGCCTCCAGTGCCCCCAGCGTTCCCAGTGCCCCCAGCGTTCCCAGTGCCTCCAGTGCTTTCCGTGCCTCCAGCGCTCCCGGTGCCTCCAGTGTTCCCGGTGCTCCAGGTGCCTCCATGGCCTTGAGCATCCCCAGTGCCCGCGGGGCTCCCGGTGCCGCCAGTGCTTTGGGGCCTGCCGGTGCCTCGGGGCCCGCCGCCGCGGCCGCCCCCGCTGGAAGCGCCGATGCTCGGTGCGGTTCGAACGCCGCCGCCGTTCCCATCCGCGCCGGTGCTCGATGCGGTCCCAACGCCGCCGCCGTTCCCACCCCCGCCGGTGTCCGAGAAGGGTCGGTCGCCGCCGCTGTCCCCGGTGCCGCTGGAAGCGTCGGTGCTCGGAAACGGCCTGGTTCCGCCGCTGTCCCCGGTGCCTCCGGAGCCGCCGCTGTCCCCGGTGCCGCGGCGGGGCTGGAGCAGCGGCAGGAGCGCGCCGGACGGGCAGGTGGCGGTGCTGGTGGCGGTGCCGGTGGCGGATCCCAGTGCGTGCAGCAGCAGCAGCAGCAGCAGAAGCAGCAGCACCGGGAGCGCGGCCCCGCGGGCGGGCGGAGCGCCCATGGCCGGTGCGGCCGGTGCCGCCGGTGCCCGCTCAGCCCCCGCCGGTGCCGCCGCCTGCGCGCTCCCGCCGCGCGCGCGCTCCCGCCGGGGCGGGGCCGGGAGCTGCACCCATCGGCGCCGCGCTTAAAGGGACCGCGCCGCGCTCACACAGCGCCCCCTAAAAACCACCTCCATACACCCCCCCGAATCCCGGGGCTGCACCGGGGGGCACCGGAGGCAGCGAGGGGGAAGGGGCACATGGAGTGCACGCAGAGAACAGGCGTGAGTGGGGCACGGAACATACATGTGCAGGGCATGGCACGGAACATACATGTGCTGAGCGTGGTATGGAACATACATGTGCAGAGCATGGCACGGAACACACATGTGCAGAGCATGGCACGGAACACATGTGCAGAGCATGGCATGGAACATACATGTGCAGGACATGACACAGGACATACATGTGCAGAGCATGATGGACAGAGCACATATACAAGCACAGGCCATAGGCACAGAGAACATACAGAACACATATGTACATGGCATGCCACAGAGAACATACATGTAAATGGCATGCACACGGCACACACGTGTACAGGACATGGCACAGAACATGCATGTGCAGGGCATGACGGACAGAGCACATATGGAACATACAAGCAGAGGCCATAGGCACAGGGAATGTATGGAACACATATATCATGGCATGACACAGAGAACATACATGTAGAGGGCATGCACATGGGACACACCTGTGCAGGGCATGGCACAGAGAGCATAGGAAACATGCATGTAGAAGGCATGACATGGAACATGCAGGTACAGGGCATATGCACAGAGCACACAGAACATACATGCAGAGGGCATGGCACACAGAGCATATAAAGAACATACATGTGCAAAGCACGACACGGAACACACGTATAGAAGGTGTGTGCACAGAGCACATATAGGGCATATAAGTGCAGGGTGTGGACACCGGACATACATGTACAAGGCATGACCCAGAAACCATGTATGGACAGAGCATGTGTGTGGAGAATGCACAGAACATACATGTACAGGGTGTGTGCATAGAGAACATATAGAACATACATGTACAGGGTGTGTGCATAGAGAACACATAGAACATGCATGTAGAAGGCAGGTGCAGAGAGCACGCAGAACATACATGTGCAGGGCACAGCACACAGAGCACATACAGAGCAAATATGTACAGGGCATGTCATGTGTGTGTGCTCTGTGCATGCCTTGTGCACCTGTGTCCTGTATGTGCCCTCCACATGCGTGTGCTGTGTGGTCACGTCCACGTGTGCCCTGTCCATGTGTGTGCTGTGTGTCTCATGCCCTGCACATGTATGTTCTATACGTTCTGTGTTCACATGCCTTGTCCTGCACAGGGCACAGGACATGCAGAGCACACACAGAGCACACACATGGACAGGGCACACACAGCACAAGGCATGCAGAGAGCACACATGTAGGGGACATGCACACACATGACACAGGCATCACGTCACACACGTGTCACACACATGACACAAATGTCACACGACACATCACACGTGTCTCACACGTGACACACACAGATGACACACAAGTGTCATGCCTGTCACACCCCAGCACACGATGGGGCCCCACACCCCAGCCCAGTCCCAGCTGCCCCTCGCTGTACTGCCACTCTGAGGAGCATGGGGAGGTGGGCAGGGGGCACTGCAGGGCTGGGGGGCACTGGGAGCCCTCTAGAGTGTCACTGGGAAGGACTGGGGGCACCGGAGGCCACTGGGAGGCTGGGGGGAGTGCAGCATATCCCCAGTGGGGCCAAGCAGGGTTCAGAGAGTCGTGGGTGGAGCCCCCCCACGGTGTGCCTGGCACCCATCCCAGCACCTATCCTGGCACCCCAGCACCCATCGTAGTAGCTTCTGGCACCCACCCCAGTGCCCATCCCACCCCCTCCAGCTCTTATCCAGCACCCATCCTGGCACCCCTCTACCAGCACCCATTCCAGCACCCATCCTGCCCCCTCAGTACTCATCCTGGCACCCCCTTCCAGCACCCATCCTATCCCCCCCAGCGCAGGGTGCGGGTGGCGGGTGCCGGGCAGGCCAGTGCAGGGCCCAGCCTGGGGCAGCAGAACGAGTTGGATAGGTGGGGGTGGGATGGGTAGGGGTTGGATGGGTGAGGGTTGGATGGATCAGGGTTGGACGGGTGGGGGCTGGACGGGTGAGGGTTGGATGGGTAGGGGTTGGATGGGTAGGGGTTGGATGGGTAGGGGTTGGATGGGAAGGGGTTGGATGGGAAGGGGTTGGATGGGTAGGGGTTGGATGGGAAGGGGTTGGATGGATCAGGGTTGGATGAGTAGGGGTTGGATGGGTAGGGGTTGGATGGGTAGGGGTTGGATGGATCAGGGTTGGGTGGGTAGGGGTTGGATGGGAAGGGGTTGGATGGGTAGGGGTGGATGGATCAGGGTTGGATGGGTAGGGGTTGGATGGGAAGGGGTTGGATGGGTAGGGGGTGGATGGATCAGGGTTGGATGGGTAGGGGGTGGTGGGTGAGCGTTGGATGGGTGAGGGTTGGACGGGTGAGGGTTGGACGGGTGGGGGCTAGACGGGTGAGGGTTGGATGGGAAGGGGTTGGATGGGAAGGGGTTGGATAGATCGGGGTTGGATGGATGCAGGGCGGGGAAGGGGCACCCACAGGCAGGGTGGATGCAGCTGGGGAACAGCCCGGGCCCCGCACCCACCCCGAGGGCTGTGCTGACTCACAGGGCCCCTCCCCGGCTCCATCAAAGGGCTGCAGGCCCGGCCCGGCCGCTGCGGGGTGGGGCAGCCGGCAGGGCTCCCTCCCCAGCACCCATGGGCGCAGCCATGGCGCCTTCCCACGGCAACATGGGCGGGGGGCAGGGTGCCAGCTGCGCCCCCCTCCCCCTCCCGAGGGAAACTGAGGCAGGCACCCCCTCCCACCTTGTATCCACCTCCTGCTGGAGGGTGAGATGCCAGGATGGGAGTTAGAGGGTCCCAGAGTGTTGGGAGACCTCAGGGTGTGGGGAGGGGTCCCATGGCATGGGGTGGCCTTGGTACATAGAGAGGGCAGGGGTGTCCCAGGCTGTGTGGGTCCCCAGAATGGTGGTGGGAGGGGGGTGGTCATGAGGCTTGCAGAGAGTAACAGGATGTGGGGGTTGGGGGGGGGAGTCCCAGGAAGGACCCCAATCATAGGGGGTGCAGGGGGGGTCCAAGGGTGTGGGTGACCCCAGAATGTGGAGGGGGTCCCAGAGTGTGGAGGGGGCTATGGGACTTAGGGGTGTTCAAGCCTGTGGGGCCCCACAGCGTGGGGGACACCAGGGTGTTGGGGAGTTCCCAGAGCATGAGGGAGGACCTCAAGGTGGTGGAGGGGCCTCAAAACGTGGTGAGGGGTCCTCAGGTTTAGGGGACGCCCCCCTCCCCTTTGCATGCCAGATGTGCTCCATGAGTGGCCTTTGTCTGAGCTACTGAGTGGGGCTAGGGGAGACCCCCGGGGTGGGGAGGACAAGAAGGGAGAAAGGCAGCAGGACCCCCCCTGTGCCCAGGTCAGGCTTGAACCCCCCCCTCAGTTCCTCCTGTAACCCCACCCCCCCAGGACACACAGCTCAGCAGCTCTTGGCTTTATTGGAGCAGAGAGGGGACACTTGGGGACACTCCCATCCTGGGGGCAGGAGGGGCTTTGGGGGTGGGGGGGGCTATCCCCAGCCCTGCTTGGTGTGGAGGGGACCCCCACACACGCACAACCCCCCCCCCAGTGTCAGTCCTTTGTGCTGTGGAGGGGGGCAGGGGGGGCAGGCAGGCCCTGAAGCCAGGGTGATGGGCACAGCCCCAGCAGCAGCATTCCAGGTCCCCAGGGTCCCCGGGGAGGGGACACGGAGGGGGGTGGCAGGGGTGGGCAGGCCTCAGGCGCTGTTGACTCCCATGTTCTGCATCTGCTCCTCCAGCACCTTCTGGCTTCCCCCCCCAGCCTTCTTCTTGCCTCCTTCTTGTTGCTTCTTCTGCTTCTTGGACAGCTCCTGCTCGATGGGCGCTGGCCTGACGAAGGGGATCAGCTCCCGCAGGTCTGGGGGTGAGGGGGGACACAGATGGTGGGGAGGGGATGCTGGCAGGATCTCCACCCCTCCCCCCCCCAGGCACCCAGGTTGGGTGAGAGGTTGGTGGGGAGGGAAGGGAGGAGGTGAGTGGGTACTACCTGGGGGCATGAAGGCCTGGAGCTTCTCAGGGATGCGGATGCCCTCCTCGGTCTGGTGGTTCTCCAGGATGGCACAGATGGTACGGGTGGTGGCACACATGGTGGCATTCAGCATGTGCACAAACTCCACCTGTTGGGGACACACACATGGGAAAGGGATGAGCCAAGGGGCAACAAGGCCAAGTGCCAGGTCCTGAACTTGGGTCACAACAACCTCATGAAGGCTCCAGGCTTGGGCCAGAGTGGATGGGAAATGCCCAGTGGGAAAGGACCTGGGGGTGCTGGTTGGCAGTGGCTGAAGGTGTGTGCCAGGTGGGCAAGAAGGCCACCAGCAGCCTGGTCTGGGTCAGCAATGGTGTGGCCAGCAGGAGCACAGCAAAGATTGTCCCCCTGGACTGGGCACAGGTGAGGTTACACCTCAAATCCTGGCATCAGCTCTGGGCCCTCACTCCAAGGACATTGAGGGCTGGAGGAGATCCAGAAAAGGGCAAAAAAGCTGGGGAAGGGTCTGGAGAACAGGGCTGGGAGGAGCAGCTGAGGGAGCTGGGGGTGTGCAGCCTGGAGACGAGGAGGCTGAGAGGAGACCTCATTGCTCTCTGCAGCTCCCTGAGAGGAGGTTAGAGCCAGGTAGGGGATGGTCTCTTCTGCCTGGGTATAAGTGACAGGACAAGAGCAAATGGCTTCAAGCTGCATCCAGCTTGGCCATGAGGAACAATTTCTTCCCTTTGAGGGTTGTCAAGGCCTGGCCCAGGCTGCCCAGGGCAGTGGTGGAGTCCCCATCCCCAGAGAGGTTTCAAAGCCCTGGAGACGTGGCACTGAGGGCCATGGTTTGGTGACGCCCTGGCAGTGCTGGGTGAAGGCTTGGACTGGATGACCTTAAAGAGTTGAATCCTATCTGGAGGCATTTGAAAGCCACAGAGATGTGGCACTGAGGGCCATGGTTTGGTGACACCCTGGCAGTGCTGGGTGAAGGCTTGGACTGGATGACCTTAAAGAGTTGAATCCTATCTGGAGGCATTTGAAAGCTACAGAGATGTGGCGCTGAGGGCCAGGGTTTGGTGGCGCCCTGGCACTGCTGGCTTAAGATTGGACTCCACAACCTGAAAGCTCTTTTCCAACCCAAGCAATTGCATGGCTCCACGCTGCCCTCTCTGCAGGCAGGGGCTGAGGCTCACCTTGTCCATCATCTTCTTGGTCTGGCCGTAGCGGATGCGCAGGCGCCGTGCCTGGTAGTCGGTGCAGTTGGAGCAGGACACCAGCTCGCGGAAGGCGCCGGATCCAGGGAACCAGGCCTCCAGGTCCAGCTTCTTACTGGCAGCGTGGTTCAGGGAGCCTGGGAGGATAGAGGTGGGGACAGAGCTCAGTGCCACTCCCCACACCCCGAAAGTGCCCATCTGTGTCGGTGTGAGCTGAAATCCCCACCCCGCCCCGGACAATAACCAGGCTAGCCCAGTCTGGAAGCAAGTGAAGGCTGAAGCAGAGAAATGCAATGAATGTGTACAAATATACAAAATTCACAACATTTGCCAATATATACAATCAACAGAAAAGCACAACCAAGCTCCCTTTGCTTCTCCCCAAAGGGGACCCTTCCCAAAGGTGCCTCCCTCTCCCAGGAGCTTCCCCCCCTTGGACAGAAAGCAGAGTTAGTTAGAGCAGAAAGTTGTTAACTTAGCTGCCAAGGTCAGTGTGTTATCTTCAGCCAGAAGAGAAGAAGAAACAGCAGCCAGACAGCCCAGCAACTGCCCCCACTGCCGAACGCAGAATGTGCAGAGTGCCTACTTTGTTTTGGGTAATGGTTCTTAAACATTTCTATCTATCCAATGGAAGTGTTTAGAACAATCAGTATTTTGCTTTCTTACACCCAATAGTGACTTATTTACACTCTTTCTCTGTTCTGAACTGTGCAAGGAAAAATTAAAAAGACAGTTTCAAACCATCACACCATCCTAAGGGACAGAGGTGAGTTGTGAAGCCTCTGAGGCGGCTTCAGAAGGGAGGAGGAGTCCCCTGCTCTGCAGGAGGAGAGTAAAAGGAGAGCATTCTCCTGAGGGAGTTTGCAGGAGGAATTAGGACACAGTGGAATCATAGAATCACAGAATCAACAAGGTTGGAAAAGACCTCAGAGATCATCAAGTCCAACCTAGCACCCAGCACCTCTGACACCATGGCTCCAAGTGTCACATCCAATCTTTTTTTTGAACACCTCCAGGGATGTCTGACTCCACCACCTCCCTGGGCAGCTCATCCCATGGCCAATTACTCTTTCTGGGAAGAACTTTATCCTCACCTTGAGCCTAAACTTCCCCTGGTGCAGCTTGAGACTGTGTCCTCTCCTTCTGCCACTGCTTGCCTGGGAGCACAGCCCAACCCCCACCTGGCTACAACCTCCTTTCAGGTAGTTGTAGAGAGCAATGAGGTCTGCCCTGAGCCTCCTCTTCTCCAGGCTGAACACCCCCAGCTCCCTCAGCCTCTCAAGGGACAGCAGGGACAGTCCCAGCAAGCCAGGTGGCCCCACTCTGGGGGTCCTGCTGGCCCTGAAGCAGAGCCTCCATCCTCCACACCCCAGGGCTGAGGCACCTCAACGCTGCTGCCAAGCCTGGGGACAGATCCCATGGGAACGCAGAGACAGGGACAAAGCTGAGCCAGTAAGGAGGTCAGGGTCACAGTGACACCCACAGGGATTGGCAGAGGTGGCTGCTGCCCTCTGGGGGCCCTGTGCCAGGCAGAGAGGAGAAGCCCCCAGCCCTACCTGAGACGATGTTGACGATGTGGTAGGGGATGCCCAGGGACTGGTAGAACTCCTCAGCCGTGGCCATCATCTCCTCAAACACCTCCCAGGACTTGTTGTCGTGGGGTGAGGCATAGACAAACTGCTCGATCTGCAGGGGGAAGGGAGGAGCTGGGGGACACCTCACCTTGGTGCCAGCCCTGGGACACTGTCCCCAGACTGCCATGGGCTGAGGAATTACAGAACGGGTTCAGGTTGGAAGGGACCTCAGAGATCATCTACACCAAGCCCCCTGCCACGGGCAGGGCCTCAACTAGCCCAGGTTGCTTGAGGTCTCATCCAACCTGGCCTTGAACACCTCCAGGCAGGAGGCAGCCACAACCTCTCTGGGCAACCTGTGCCAGAGTCTCACCACCCTCCTACTGAAGAACTTCTTCCTCAGCTCCAGTCTAACCCTGCTCTGCCTCAGCTTCAAACCATTCCCCCTTGGCCTGTCTCTAGATACCCTCAGGAAAAGTCTCTCTGCAGCCTTCCTGTAGGATCCCTTCAGGTCCTGGCAGGCAGCTCTAAGGTCCCCCTGGAGCCTTCTCCTCTCCAGGCTGCACACCCCCAGCTCCCTCAGCCTGGCCTCCCAGCAGAGCTGCTCCAGCCCTTGGAGCATCTTTGTGACCTCCTCTGCCCTCACCCCAGCAGCTCTGTGTCCTCCTTCTGCTGGGAACACCACAACTGGAGGCAGGATTGGAGGCGAGGTCTCAACAGAGCAAAGCCAAGGGCCAGAATCCCCTTTCTTGCCCTGCTGCCCACACTCCTCTGGCTGCAGCCCAGCACCCAGCTGAACGCACTGCTGTCTCCCGGGGACCTTCTCATTGCCCTGCACCTCTTCCTCCGGGGCTGCTCTCCTGGATTAGTGCCTGGGGTTGACCCAACCTTTTGCAACACCTGACTCGCAGGACCTCACAGGGCTGGCAGGGACCCTGCAGAGCTGCCGGTGGGGGGCGGGGGGGGAAGGGAGGAGACGGAGGTGGGGGGCAGGGGGGCTCACCTTCTCGAACTGGTGGACGCGGAAGATGCCGCGGGTGTCGCGGCCGTGGGACCCCACCTCCTGCCGGAAGCATGTGGACAGCCCTGCGTACCTGAGGGGCAGGTCCTCGGGCCGCAGCCACTCGTCGCGGTGCAGGGCGGCGATCGGCTGCTCCGAGGTGGCAATCAGATACTTCTCGTCGATGGAGCTGTCCTCTGCCTTCTCGCTGCCTTTGCCGATCACCTACGGGGTGAAAGAGCAGTAAGCCTCCACGCCCCTGCAGCAGCAGTAAGCCTGCAAGCCCCAGGCGTCTCTAGGGACGGCTCAGCGCGGGGAAGACGTGGAGGGGCAGACAGGCAGACGGACAGACAGGGACAGGACAGCACAGGAAAGGGAGCAGCTGATGCTTGCAGCTTGTTTGCGCTCCTTCAGAGGCAGTGGTGGTGTCCTGCAAGCAGGGCTGGGCACAAGACACCTCCACGGCACCACATGGCTGTGACAAACACCTCAGATGTGAAGGTGGACTCTGGGAGAGGTGAAGATGGACCCCAGAGTGAGGTGAAGATGGATCCCAGAGAGAGGTGAAGATGGATCCCAGAGAGAGGTGAAGATGGACCCAGAGAGAGGTGAAGATGGATCCCAGAGAGAGGTGAAGATGGATCCCAGAGCGAGGTGAAGATGGATCCCAGAGCCAGGTGAAGATGGACCCCAGAGCCAGGTGAAGATGGACCGCAGAGCCAGGTGAAGATGGATCCCAGAGCTAGGTGAAGATGGACCCAGAGCTAGGTGAAGATGGATCCCAGAGCTAGGTGAAGATGGATCCCAGAGCTAGGTGAAGATGGATCCCAGAGCGAGGTGAAGATGGATCCCAGAGCTAGGTGAAGATGGATCCCAGAGCTAGGTGAAGAGGGATCCCAGAGCGAGGTGAAAATGGATCCCAGAGCGAGGTGAAGATGGACCCAGAGCTAGGTGAAGATGGATCCCAGAGCCAGGTGAAGATGGATCCCAGAGCTAGGTGAAGATGGATCCCAGAGCTAGGTGAAGATGGATCCCAGAGCTAGGTGAAGATGGATCCCAGAGCTAGGTGAAGATGGATCCCAGAGCTAGGTGAAGATGGATCCCAGAGCCAGGTGAAGATGGACCCCAGAGCTAGGTGAAGATGGATCCCAGAGCGAGGTGAAGATGGATCCCAGAGCTAGGTGAAGATGGATCCCAGAGCTAGGTGAAGATGGATCCCAGAGCGAGGTGAAGATGGATCCCAGAGCCAGGTGAAGATGGATCCCAGAGCGAGGTGAAGATGGATCCCAGAGCTAGGTGAAGATGGATCCCAGAGCTAGGTGAAGATGGATCCCAGAGCCAGGTGAAGATGGATCCCAGAGCGAGGTGAAGATGGACCCCAGAGCTAGGTGAAGATGGATCCCAGAGCCAGGTGAAGATGGATCCCAGAGCGAGGTGAAGATGGACCCCAGAGCGAGGTGAAGATGGATCCCAGAGCTAGGTGAAGATGGACCCCAGAGCTAGGTGAAGATGGATCCCAGAGCTAGGTGAAGATGGATCCCAGAGCCAGGTGAAGATGGATCCCAGAGCGAGGTGAAGATGGATCCCAGAGAGAGGTGAAGATGGATCCCAGAGTGAGGTGAAGATGGACCCCAGAGCCAGGTGAAGATGGATCCCAGAGCTAGGTGAAGATGGACCCCAGAGTGAGGTGAAGATGGATCCCAGAGCCAGGTGAAGATGGATCCCAGAGCCAGGTGAAGATGGATCCCAGAGCTAGGTGAAGATGGACCCCAGAGTGAGGTGAAGATGGATCCCAGAGCGAGGTGAAGATGGATCCCAGAGCGAGGTGAAGATGGACCCCAGAGTGAGGTGAAGATGGATCCCAGAGAGAGGTGAAGATGGACCCCAGAGAGAGGTGAAGATGGATCCCAGAGCTAGGTGAAGATGGATCCCAGAGCGAGGTGAAGATGGATCCCAGAGCGAGGTGAAGATGGACCCCAGAGTGAGGTGAAGATGGATCCCAGAGAGAGGTGAAGATGGATCCCAGAGCCAGGTGAAGATGGATCCCAGAGCTAGGTGAAGATGGATCCCAGAGCTAGGTGAAGATGGACCCCAGAGCTAGGTGAAGATGGACCCCAGAGCCAGGTGAAGATGGACCCCAGAGCCAGGTGAAGATGGATCCCAGAGCTAGGTGAAGATGGATCCCAGAGCTAGGTGAAGATGGACCCCAGAGCTAGGTGAAGATGGATCCCAGAGAGAGGTGAAGATGGATCCCAGAGCCAGGTGAAGATGGATCCCAGAGCTAGGTGAAGATGGATCCCAGAGCTAGGTGAAGATGGATCCCAGAGCGAGGTGAAGATGGATCCCAGAGCTAGGTGAAGATGGATCCCAGAGCTAGGTGAAGATGGATCCCAGAGCTAGGTGAAGATGGATCCCAGAGAGAGGTGAAGATGGATCCCAGAGCGAGGTGAAGATGGATCCGAGAGCTAGGTGAAGATGGATCCCAGAGCTAGGTGAAGATGGATCCCAGAGCGAGGTGAAGATGGATCCCAGAGTGAGGTGAAGATGGACCCCAGAGTGAGGTGAAGATGGATCCCAGAGAGAGGTGAAGATGGATCCCAGAGCTAGGTGAAGATGGACCCCAGAGCCAGGTGAAGATGGATCCCAGAGCGAGGTGAAGATGGATCCCAGAGCTAGGTGAAGATGGATCCCAGAGCGAGGTGAAGATGGATCCCAGAGCGAGGTGAAGATGGATCCCAGAGCGAGGTGAAGATGGATCCCAGAGCAAGGTGAAGATGGACCCCAGAGCCAGGTGAAGATGGACCCCAGAGAGAGGTGAAGATGGATCCCAGAGCGAGGTGAAGATGGATCCCAGAGCTAGGTGAAGATGGACCCCAGAGCCAGGTGAAGATGGACCCCAGAGAGAGGTGAAGATGGATCCCAGAGCGAGGTGAAGATGGATCCCAGAGCTAGGTGAAGATGGATCCCAGAGCTAGGTGAAGATGGACCCCAGAGCGAGGTGAAGATGGATCCCAGAGCCAGGTGAAGATGGATCCCAGAGAGAGGTGAAGATGGATCCCAGAGAGAGGTGAAGATGGATCCCAGAGCTAGGTGAAGATGGATCCCAGAGCGAGGTGAAGATGGATCCCAGAGTGAGGTCAAGATGGACCCCAGAGTGAGGTGAAGATGGATCCCAGAGAGAGGTGAAGATGGATCCCAGAGCTAGGTGAAGATGGACCCCAGAGCTAGGTGAAGATGGATCCCAGAGCTAGGTGAAGATGGATCCCAGAGCGAGGTGAAGATGGATCCCAGAGCTAGGTGAAGATGGATCCCAGAGCTAGGTGAAGATGGATCCCAGAGCTAGGTGAAGATGGATCCCAG
>NW_026539207.1:36043-186965 GCF_027791375.1 Indicator indicator
AGAGCTAGGTGAAGATGGATCCCAGAGCCAGGTGAAGATGGACCCCAGAGCGAGGTGAAGATGGATCCCAGAGCCAGGTGAAGATGGATCCCAGAGCTAGGTGAAGATGGATCCCAGAGCCAGGTGAAGATGGATCCCAGAGCTAGGTGAAGATGGACCCCAGAGCTAGGTGAAGATGGATCCCAGAGCGAGGTGAAGATGGATCCCAGAGAGAGGTGAAGATGGATCCCAGAGCTAGGTGAAGATGGATCCCAGAGCCAGGTGAAGATGGATCCCAGAGCTAGGTGAAGATGGATCCCAGAGCTAGGTGAAGATGGATCCCAGAGCCACATACAGACCCCAGAGCCACACAACCATGGCCCCAGATCCACCTCCGCCGCCTCCCCTGGCAGCTGGCTCCCTGCCCGGTGTGGTGGTGGCTCAGTGGGACAGGCAGTGCCCAGAGGGGACAGCTGGTGCCCAGGAGAGGCCTGGAGGGGCACGGAGCTGCTCACCTTGTAGAGCTCCTCGTCGAACTGGCTGAGCTGGGCCACCTCCTGCATCACCTCCTTGCGCATGAAGAAGGGGGTGTAGACCGGCGTGTAGCCCTTGGCACGGAGGCTCTGCAGGGCATACTGGATCAGGGCCTGCTCCAGGAACACCAGGGGACCCTGGGGACAAGGGAGGCCACCACCTGTCACACAGACAGCCCACAGTACCGACCCTTCTGGCTCAGCAGGTCTGGGAGGGCGCCGAGCTCGCACCAGCCCCAAGCTGCTCAGGCTGCCAGGCTCAGCATCACCCTCGGGACACTGGAGTGGATCCGGAGGGTGCCCAGGCCATGGTGGTGGGGCCAGAGCCTGTGCCACACAGGCTGGCTGGGCACAGAGGTTCTTGTCACCACAGGGAGCTTGGCCTGGGTGAGCAGAAGCCACGACCCCCATCCTCCCTTCTTGCCCTCAGCTCCTGTGCTCCCACTTGGGGCAGGACCACCCAAACTGGTCAATGTGCTCTGGTGGCCAGGTGGGGACAGGGGGCAGGGGAGGGGGGCATGGGGTAGGGAGAGGGAGACAGGGGGCAGGGAGAGAGGGAGGTAGGGGGCAGGGAGAGAGGGAGTTAGGGGGCAGGGAGAGAGGGAGTTAGGGGGCAGGGAGAGAGGGAGTTAGGGGGCAGGGAGAGAGGGGGTAGGGGGCAGGGAGAGGGGGGGTAGGGGGCAGGGAGAGAGGGGGTAGGGGGCAGGGAGAGAGGGGGTAGGGGGCAGGGAGAGGGGGGTAGGGGGCAGGGAGAGAGGGGGTAGGGGGCAGGGAGAGAGGGGGTAGGGGCAGGGAGAGAGGGGGTAGGGGGCAGGGAGAGAGGGGGTAGGGGGCAGGGAGAGAGGGGGTAGGGGGCAGGGAGAGAGGGGGTAGGGGGCAGGGAGAGAGGGGGTAGGGGGCAGGGAGAGGGGGTAGGGGCAGGGAGAGGGGGTAGGGGCAGGAGAGGGGAGAGGGCAGGGAGAGGGGGTAGGGGGCAGGGAGAGAGGGGGTAGGGGGCAGGGAGAGAGGGGGTAGGGGGCAGGGAGAGAGGGGGTAGGGGCAGGGAGAGAGGGGGTAGGGGCAGGGAGAGAGGGGGTAGGGGCAGGGAGAGAGGGGGTAGGGGGCAGGGAGAGAGGGGGTAGGGGGCAGGGAGAGGGGGTAGGGGCAGGAGAGGGGGTAGGGGCAGGGAGAGAGGGGGTAGGGGGCAGGGAGAGAGGGGGTAGGGGGCAGGGAGAGAGGGGTAGGGGGCAGGGAGAGAGGGGTAGGGGCAGGAGGGGGGTAGGGCAGGAGAGAGGGGTAGGGGGCAGGGAGAGAGGGGGTAGGGGCAGGGAGAGAGGGGGATAGGGGGCAGGGAGAGAGGGGGTAGGGGGCAGGGAGAGAGGGGGTAGGGGGCAGGGAGAGAGGGGGTAGGGGGCAGGGAGAGAGGGGGTAGGGGCAGGGAGAGAGGGGGTAGGGGCAGGGAGAGGGGGTAGGGGGCAGGGAGAGAGGGGGTAGGAGGCAGGGAGAGAGGGGGTAGGGGGCAGGGAGAGAGGGGGTAGGGGCAGGGAGAGAGGGGGTAGGGGGCAGGGAGAGAGGGGGTAGGGGGCAGGGAGAGAGGGGGTAGGGGCAGGGAGAGAGGGGGTAGGGGCAGGGAGAGAGGGGGTAGGGGCAGGGAGAGAGGGGGTAGGGGGCAGGGAGAGAGGGGGTAGGGGGCAGGGAGAGAGGGGGTAGGGGGCAGGGAGAGAGGGGGGTAGGGGGCAGGGAGAGAGGGGGTAGGGGGCAGGGAGAGGGGGTAGGGGCAGGAGAGGGGTAGGGGCAGGAGAGGGGGTAGGGGGCAGGGAGAGAGGGGTTAGGGGGCAGGGAGAGAGGGGGGTAGGGGACAGGGAGAGAGGGGGTAGGGGGCAGGGAGAGAGGGGGTTAGGGGGCAGGGAGAGAGGGGGTAGGGGGCAGGGAGAGAGGGGGTAGGGGGCAGGGAGAGAGGGGGGTAGGGGGCAGGGAGAGAAGGGGGTAGGGGGCAGGGAGAGGGGAGGAGGGGGTAGGGGGCAGGGAGAGGGGGGGTAGGGGGCAGGGAGAGAGGGGGTAGGGGGCAGGGAGAGAGGGGGGTAGGGGGCAGGGAGAGAGGGGGATAGGGGGCAGGGAGAGGGGGTAGGGGCAGGGAGAGGGGGTAGGGGCAGGGAGAGGGGGGTAGGGGCAGGGAGAGGGGGGTAGGGGGCAGGGAGAGGGGGTAGGGGCAGGGAGAGAGGGGGTAGGAGGCAGGGAGAGGGGGGTAGGAGGCAGGGAGAGAGGGGGTAGGAGGCAGGGAGAGGGGAGGGGGGGTAGGGGGCAGGGAGAGAGGGGGTAGGGGGCGGAGAGAGGGGTAGGGGCAGGGAGAGAGGGGGTAGGGGGCAGGGAGAGAGGGAGTAGGGGGCAGGGAGAGAGGGAGGTAGGGGGCAGGGAGAGGGGGGTAGGGGGCAGGGAGAGAGGGGGTAGGGGGCAGGGAGAGAGGGGGTAGGGGGCAGGGAGAGAGGGGGGTAGGGGCAGGGAGAGAGGGGGTAGGGGGCAGGGAGAGGGGGGTAGGGGGCAGGGAGAGAGGGGGATAGGGGGCAGGGAGAGAAGGGGGTAGGGGGCAGGGAGAGAAGGGGGTAGGGGGCAGGGAGAGGGGGTAGGGGCAGGAGAGGGGGTAGGGGGCAGGGAGAGGGGGTAGGGGGCAGGGAGAGAGGGGGTAGGGGCAGGGAGAGAGGGGGTAGGGGCAGGGAGAGAGGGGGGTAGGGGGCAGGGAGAGAGGGGTAGGGGCAGGGAGAGGGGGTAGGGCAGGAGAGGGGGTAGGGGGCAGGGAGAGGGGGGTAGGGGGCAGGGAGAGAGGGGGTAGGGGGCAGGGAGAGAGGGGGGTAGGGGGCAGGGAGAGAGGGGGTAGGGGCAGGGAGAGGGGGATAGGGGGCAGGGAGAGAGGGGGATAGGGGCAGGGAGAGAGGGGGTAGGGGGCAGGGAGAGAGGGGGTAGGGGCAGGGAGAGGGGTAGGGGCAGGAGAGAGGGGGTAGGGGACAGGGAGAGGGGGATAGGGGCAGGGAGAGGGGGATAGGAGGCAGGGAGAGGGGGTAGGGGGCAGGAGAGGGGTAGGGGGCAGGGAGAGGGGGGTAGGGGGCAGGGAGAGGGGGGTAGGGGGCAGGGAGAGAGGGGGTAGGGGCAGGGAGAGAGGGGGTAGGGGCAGGAGAGAGGGGGTAGGGGGCAGGGAGAGAGGGGGTAGGGGGCAGGGAGAGGGGGGTAGGGGGCAGGGAGAGGGGGTAGGGGCAGGGAGAGAGGGGGTAGGGGCAGGGAGAGAGGGGGTAGGGGGCAGGGAGAGAGGGGGTAGGGGGCAGGGAGAGAGGGGGTAGGGGGCAGGGAGAGAGGGGGTAGGGGGCAGGGAGAGGGGGTAGGGGGCAGGGAGAGAGGGGGTAGGGGCAGGGAGAGAGGGGGTAGGGGGCAGGGAGAGAGGGGGTAGGGGGCAGGGAGAGAGGGGGGTAGGGGGCAGGGAGAGAGGGGGTAGGGGGCAGGGAGAGAGGGGGTAGGGGGCAGGGAGAGGGGGGTAGGGGGCAGGGAGAGAGGGGGTAGGGGGCAGGGAGAGAGGGGGTAGGGGGCAGGGAGAGGGGGTAGGGGGCAGGGAGAGGGGGGTAGGGGGCAGGGAGAGGGGGTAGGGGCAGGGAGAGGGGTAGGGGCAGGGAGAGAGGGGGTAGGGGCAGGGAGAGGGGGTAGGGGCAGGGAGAGGGGGATAGGGGGCAGGGAGAGAGGGGGATAGGGGGCAGGGAGAGGGGGTAGGGGCAGGGAGAGGGGGGTAGGGGGCAGGGAGAGGGGTAGGGCAGGGAGAGGGGTAGGGGCAGGAGAGGGGGTAGGGGCAGGGAGAGGGGGGTAGGGGGCAGGGAGAGAGGGGGTAGGGGGCAGGGAGAGGGGGATAGGGGCAGGGAGAGGGGGATAGGGGCAGGAGAGGGGATAGGGGCAGGGAGAGGGGGTAGGGGGCAGGGAGAGGGGAGAGGGGCAGGGAGAGGGGGTAGGGGCAGGGAGAGGGGGTAGGGGGCAGGAGAGGGGAGAGGGGCAGGGAGAGGGGTAGGGGCAGGAGAGGGGGTAGGGGGCAGGGAGAGGGGGGTAGGGGGCAGGGAGAGGGGGTAGGAGGCAGGGTGAGAGGGGTAGGGCAGGAGAGGGGGTAGGGGGCAGGGAGAGGGGGGTAGGGGCAGGGAGAGGGGGGTAGGGGGCAGGGAGAGGGGGTAGGGGCAGGGAGAGGGGTAGGAGGCACGGAGAGGGGATAGGAGGCAGGGAGAGGGGATAGGGGGCAGGGAGAGGGGGATAGGGGCAGGGAGAGAGGGGGATAGGAGGCAGGGAGAGAGGGGGGTAGGAGGCAGGGAGAGAGGGGGTAGGAGGCAGGGAGAGAGGGGGGTAGGAGGCAGGGAGAGAGGGGGGTAGGAGGCAGGGAGAGAGGGGGGTAGGGGGCAGGGAGAGAGGGGGGTAGGGGGCAGGGAGAGAGAGGGGTAGGGGGCAGGGAGAGAGGGGGGTAGGGGGCAGGGAGAGAGGGGGGTAGGAGGCAGGGAGAGGGGGTAGGAGGCAGGGAGAAGGGGATAGGGGGCAGGGAGAGAGGGGGGTAGGAGGCAGGGAGAGAGGGGGGTAGGAGGCAGGGAGAGAGGGGGGTAGGAGGCAGGGAGAGGGGGATAGGGGGCAGGGAGAGGGGGATAGGAGGCAGGGAGAGGGGGATAGGAGGCAGGGAGAGGGGGATAGGGGGCAGGGAGAGGGGGGTAGGGGGCAGGGAGAGGGGGGTAGGGGGCAGGGAGAGGGGGTAGGGGGCAGGGAGAGAGGGGGGTAGGGGACAGGGAGAGAGGGGGGTAGGGGGCAGGGAGAGAGGGGGGTAGGGGGCAGGGAGAGAGGGGGGTAGGGGACAGGGAGAGGGGGGGGACGGGGCAGGGAGAGGTGGGTATAGGGCTGGTGCTGGGCAGTGGCACACCTCACTTGGCACAGCCTGGCATGGCACGGCCCAGCATAGCACGGCCCAACTGCAGCCCACCGGCCTCTCACCTCCACACCTGAGGCTGTGCCATCAGCCACGCCATGGGCACAGCCCCACTACGTTTGCACACCCCAGGGGAGAAGAGGCCATCTCCCCCCGCCCCCCCCCTGCTCCCCTGGCTCTCCCTCAGCTCTGATGGGGGCTGGTTGGCACCTTCAGGAAGTAGCCACGGCTGCCAGCCACCACGGCTCCCTTCTCCCCCTCGTAACCGTCCACCATCACCACCAGGTCCACGTGGGAATACTTCTTCCTGCAGCTGCAGTCACCCCACACCCGTTCCACCTTGTTGTCCACATCCTGCACAAGAGAGTCATGGAAGTGTTTGGATTGGAGAAGAACTTGAAGATCATGGAGGGCAAGCCTTAACCCCAGCACTGCCAGGGCACTGCCAAACCATGGCCCTCAGCACCACAGCTCCAGGGCTTTCCTACCCCTCCCAGGGATGGGGACTGAACCACTGCTCTGGGCAACCTGGGCCAGGCCCTGGCAACCCTCAAGGGGCACAAATTGTTCTTCGTGGCCAACCTAAACCTGCCCTGGTGCAACTTGAGGTCGTTTCTTCTCATTCTGTCACTTGTTCCTTGGGAGCAGAGCCCAACCCCCAGCTGGCTCCAACCTCCTCTCAGGGAGCTGTAGAGAGCAGTGAGGTCTCCTCTCAGCCTCCTCTTCTCCAAGCTGAACCTCCCCAGCTCCCTCAGCTAGAGAGGAACGGGAGCAGCAGTGACAGCAGTTGGCACTGGGATGCCCAGCCTGGAACCCCAGCCCTCACCAGCTCACTTGTGCAGCCACTTGGCAGCCAGCCCAGCCCCACCGTGCTTCCCCAGGACAAAATTCCAGCTGGATGAATGCAGGCAGCAGAGGGAGATTCCCCCCCTCTCCACACCACCTTTGGAAGCGACTTTCCCATGGATCCCCCCAACAATGGCCCTGTCCAGCCCTGTCTGAGCTGCTCTTTGTGTGCTCCCAGCAGGACCTCGCTGCCTTGTCATGCAGATTCCATTCAGCCACCCGGGGAGCAGGGGGGAGGGTTTGTGGGGGGCCCTGCCCAGCCTGGTCTGGCTGTGCTGAGGCAGGAGGAGGAGGAGGAGGAGGAGGAGGAGGAGGAGGGGCCCTACCTCGTCGTTGCTGATGGGCACCGAGGGGTGCAGGAGGTTGCCGATCTCCCGCAGGCTCTCGAAGCGTTCGGCCTCCAGCCGCAGGCGCTCGGCGTCGCACTGCAGGATGGCCTCATCGATCAGCAGCCTGACCTGCTTGATCTGGGACACCTGCAGAGCCTGGGAGGAGACCCTCTGTGAGCTGGGCAGGGGGAGAAACCACCCAGGGGCTGCCAGCTGAGTGTGGCTCATCAGGGACCCTCACCCTGCCAGCTGAGTGTGGCTCTTCAGGGACCCTCACCCTGCCTGAACAGCTTCTGGAGTGAGACCATGGGCTGGAGACATCAAACAAGAGCCTCAGGGGACAAAAGAGAGACAGAGAGAGGCTCTGAACAGCAGCCAGACCTGCAGAGCCTGAGAGGAGACCCTCTGTGAGCTGGGCAGGGGCACAGACCACCCAGGGGCTGCCAGCTGAGTGTGGCTCTTCAGGGACCCTCACCCTGCCTGAACAGCTTCTGGAGTGAGACCATATGCTGGAGACATCAAACAAGAGCCCCAGGAGACAAAAGAGAGACAGAGAGAGGCTCTGAACAGCAGCCAGACCTGCAGAGCCTGAGAGGAGACCCTCTGTGAGCTGGGCAGGGGCACAGACCACCCAGGGGCTGCCAGCTCAGTGTGGCTCACCATGGACCCTCACCCTGCCAGCTGAGTGTGGCTCATCAGGGACCCTCACCCTGCCAGCTGAGTGTGGCTCTTCAGGGACCCTCACCCTGCCTGAACAGCTTCTGGAGTGAGACCATATGCTAGAGACATCAAACAAGAGCCCCAGGGGCCAAAGGAGGGACAGAAGAGAGGCTCTGAACAGCAGCCAGACCTGCCTGAGCTGAGAGACCTGCAGAGCCTGAGAGGAGACCCTCTGTGAGCTGGGCAGGGGCACAGACCACCCAGGGGCTGCCAGCTCAGTGTGGCTCATCAGGGACCCTCACCCTGCCAGCTGAGTGTGGCTCATCATGGACCCTCACCCTGCCAGCTGAGTGTGGCTCTTCAGGGACCCTCACCCTGCCTGTCCAGCTTCTGGAGTGAGACCATGGGCTGGAGACATCAAACAAGAGCCCCAGGGACAAAGGAGGGACAGAAGAGAGGCTCTGAACAGCAGCCAGACCTGCTTGAGCTGAGAGACCTGCAGAGCCTGAGAGGAGACCCTCTGTGAGCTGGGGAGTGGGAAAAACCACCCAGGGGCTGCCAGCTGAGTGTGGCTCATCAGGGACCCTCACCCTGCCAGCTGAGTGTGGCTCACCATGGACCCTCACCCTGCCAGCTGAGTGTGGCTCTTCAGGGACCCTCACCCTGCCAGCTGAGTGTGGCTCTTCAGGGACCCTCACCCTGCCTGTCCAGCTTCTGGAGTGAGACCATGGGCTGGAGATATCAAACAAGAGCCCCAGGAGCCAAAGGAGGAACAGAAGAGAGGCTCTGAACAGCAGCCAGACCTGCTTGAGCTGAGAGACCTGCAGAGCCTGAGAGGAGACCCTCTGTGAGCTGGGCAGGGGCACAGACCACCCAGGGGCTGCCAGCTCAGTGTGGCTCACCATGGACCCTCACCCTGCCAGCTGAGTGTGGCTCTTCAGGGACCCTCACCCTGCCTGAACAGCTTCTGGAGTGAGACCATGGGCTGGAGATATCAAACAAGAGCCCCAGGGGCCAAAGGAGGGACAGAAGAGAGGCTCTGAACAGCAGCCAGACCTGCTTGAGCTGAGAGACCTGCAGAGCCTGAGAGGAGACCCTCTGTGAGCTGGGGAGTGGGAAAAACCACCCAGGGGCTGCCAGCTGAGTGTGGCTCATCAGGGACCCTCACCCTGCCAGCTGAGTGTGGCTCATCAGGGACCCTCACCCTGCCAGCTGAGTGTGGCTCACCATGGACCCTCACCCTGCCAGCTGAGTGTGGCTCTTCAGGGACCCTCACCCTGCCAGCTGAGTGTGGCTCTTCAGGGACCCTCACCCTGCCTGTCCAGCTTCTGGAGTGAGACCATGGGCTGGAGATATCAAACAAGAGCCCCAGGGGACAAAGGAGGAGCAGAAGGGAGGCTCTGAAAGGGTCTGCAGTGTCCCACAGAGCCTGGCAGGAACAAGGAGCACAGGCAGCTCCCTGGCAGCTTGTTAAATATCACAGCTAACAAACTGGGAAGGAAAAGAGCAGGGAGGAGTGGACAGGGAGAGGACATGGAATGATGGAGGCTGGTCAGATCCTCCCTGGAATGCTCAGGAGGAGCCCCAGGCTTCTGAGCTGCCACTAACCAAGGGTAGAACAGACAGTGAGCAAGAGCTGTGTGGACAGAGGGGAATATGGCTTCTCCTGGCAGGGGAGTTTGGGCAGTGTCCCCTCGCTTGGTGCTGGGCTTTGGGCACCTCACACCATCAACCTGGGCAATTAGAGGTGAAGCTCTGGACAAACTGGGTGGACTGGAGGCAGAGTGTGGGGAGATGAGGTCAGACTCACCCCCAGAACATCAGCTGTGAGCTCATCGAGGTTCTGTGCGCTCTCTGGTACAGACTCATCCGTCCCCACAGGCTCTTTCTTCTGCAAAGAGAGGAAGAAGAAACCCCAGGAGGCTTAGGGTAAAGCTTGAAGAGTAAAACATTCCTCAGTGGTGGGAGGGAGAGATCTGGAGAGCAGAAACCTGGGGGAGGTGCCACCAGGTAGTAACATCCCAGCAGCAGATCACTGCCAGGACCTCGCTGCCTCACCTTCATCTTGTCTCCAATGGTTTTGCTGCAGAGGTTCTTCAGCTTGTTCAGGTTATCAGCACGAAACCTGCCTGCAGAGCAAGGGGATGGAGCTGTCAGCCAGCCAGGCAGTGGGAATGGGGCTGAGACCCCCCCCCAACCCAGCACCAAGAGAGGCCACAAAGCCTCAAAGGGCTGGCAGCTCCAGGGGTGCCCTTTAGCTGCTGGCCCCAGGCGTTTTGGAAGGAGAGAGGTGGTGTGGAGCAGGGGGTGGGGCTGGTTGGGATGTGGGGCAGAGATGTGAGGGGAGCAGGGGGGGTGGTCATGCAGGGATAAACACCTGGAGTGCCACTGGCCTTGGACATGGCCCCACTGGGACCCCAGCACTGGGCTGGGACCATGGAATCACAGAATGCATCAGGCTGGAAGCGACCCTCAAAGGTCATCTTGACCTCCCTGCAGGGAGCAGGGACACCTCCAACTAGAGCAGGTGGCTCAGAGCCCCATCTTGACCTCCCTGCAGGGAGCAGGGACACCTCCAACTAGAGCAGGTTGCTCAGAGCCCCATCTTGACCTCCCTGCAGGCAGCAGGGACACCTCCAACTAGAGCAGGTTGCTCAGAGCCCCATCTTGACCTCCCTGCAGGCAGCAGGGACACCTCCAACTAGAGCAGGTTGCTCAGAGCCCCATCAAATCTGACCACCAAGGGCTGAATGGATCCAGGGGTCTGGAGCCACAGCACTGAGATTTAGGCTGTCCAAGGAAGGGACCAGGAAGGTCACAGTATCACAGTACATCAGAGGTTGGAAGGGACCTCGAGAGACCATGGGGTCCAGCCCCTTGGGTGCCACCAGGGATGAGAAGAGCAGAGCCCAGGACGCAGCCAATCCCCTCCTGGCAGTGCAGCCCAAACCAGAGACACCCCAACCCCGGGGGGGGGGGGGGGGGGGATGTGCCACCCCAGTTAGGTGACACCCCATCTGCAGGCAGGAACAGGGGTGGGGACAATCCAGAGGCAGGGGAAAGAAACAGGACACTGCAAACGTGACCCTGGCAGCGTCCCCTGGTGCCATGGCAGCGGCAGGATTGCATCAGCCGGCTGCTGGCCAGCACATCCTGCCAGCCCCACGCTCCCTGCCAGCCCCACACCCCACGTTTCAGGCCACTGCACCCCTCTGCAGCCACCCTGCCTCCCCTGGCAGCCTGGCAAGCTTGGCTGGTGCCAAGGGATGAAAGGCTCTGGGAGCAAATGAATGCGGTGAGGAGGGCACGGCCGGAGCCAGGGCCAGGCTCGTTCACATCAAGGCAGTGGAATTAAAGGGGAGTCTGAAGCTGCCTCTTTTATCCCAGGGAGGGGCTGGGGCGTGCTGGGAACCGTGGGGGATTTTAGGGTAGCCACCCCCACTCTCCTCTGTGTCCCAGCAACCACAAACAGCTCCTGAGGCACGACCAGCACCGGCCCGGGAGTGATGGGGATGCAGCCCCCCTCCAACTGCCCCCGGGCATAGGGGAGGCAGAGTGTGGGACACTCCCCTCCCACCCCCAACCCTGCCCGGGTCCTGCAGCAGTGCGGCTCAGGCAGTGGATCCCTGCGGATCACCCTGGGGCTGCATCACCCTGGGGCTGGATCACCCGTGGGGATCCACGTGTAAGCCAAGGGGGGGACCGGCCCAGGGGATCTGCCCCAACGGAGCCGGAGGAGGAGGGCAATGGGAGAAGGATCCCTCGGGAGAGCTTCACCCCAGCCCCCGGGAAGAGGCTGAGTGGGGTCCCCCCAGGACAGGACCCTCAGGGATGCACCCACAGCATCGCCCAGTCCCGGAGGAAGAAAGATTCCCCCCTGGAGATCCGCCGGGGCTGGGAGGGGTCCCCCCAAAGGTGCCCCCTGCCTGGTGAGCAGGTTGGGATCAGTGTAGGGAAGAGGGCCAGGAGGCATCACCCAATGGCGCCCCCGCACTGGGGAGGGGCTTTGGAATCCAACCGGGGACAGGCTTCTGGGGCAGGAGTGGAAGAGAGCCAGCCCCGAGGGGTGCCCTGGGGAGGGCAGCTGGGGGTGGGGGGGAGGCAGGCTGGCATCACCTGAGGACAGGCCCCCAGGCTGCAGGGGGCTGACAGGGGTCCCCCACCCTCGGAGCCTGCAAGAGGAAGGTCATGCCGGGCCGGGGACAGAAGGTCCCCTCCGGGGGGAATGTGCCTGGACCCCTCGGGTTCCCTCCGCCCCCTCCCCAGCCCGGGGGTTGCCATCCCCCGGCCCCTGCCCGTTCCCCCTTCGCCCCGGCCCCACGTACACCTCCGCCAGGCGCCGTCGGCCCGCACCAGCGCGTCCACCAGCGCCGGGTCCTTGAAGCGTTTGAGCTGCATGTCCCGCACCATGGCGGGGTCCCCGCCCTTGTCGGCGCGGAACAGGTCCAGATCCAGCACCATGATGGCGGCAGCGGAGCTCCTGCCAGGCCCCGCCGCGGCCCGGCCACGCTGCGCATGCGCGGGAAGGGGAGCCCCACCGCACTGCGCATGCGCGGGGACGCGGAGCCCAGCGCGGGCAGCGCCACCGCCGCCCGACAGGAGGCGCTGTGAATGGGAGCTGCGGTGTGCGGCGAGCAGCGCCCCCTGCTGACTCGGAGGAGGCGCTCGGGAGTGAAGAGGCGTCCGGGGGGGCTGGTTCTGCGCATCCCGGGGGACCACCCTGGGGGTTCTGGGTGTCTGCTGCGGTGTCCCTGAGCGCCCTCGGCTGTCGCTCGGTCCCCTCGGCAAGTCCCAGATGGCCTCGGGGTAACCCCACCCCCGGGCTCCCCCCGCACCTGCCAGCATGGCCGGGGGGCACTGAGGGTCCCCCAAATCCCCCTTGTGCCTCCCTGCAGCACCCCATGGCACAATCACAGCCACCCGTGGCAGCCTGTGGTGCAGCCATGGCAACCCACGACACTCAATGGTGCAACCATGGCACCCCATGGCACCCCATGGCATCCAATGGTTCCCCATGGCACCCCAGTGCACAACCATGGTTCCCCGTGGCAACCTGTGGCACAACCATGGCAATCCAATGGCTCCCCATGGCTCCCCATGGCACAGCCATGCCATCCAGTGGCTCCCATGGCACTCCACATCACAACCATGGCATCTCGTGGCACAGCCACAGCTCCCCATAGCACAACCATGGCACCCCATGGCACAGATGCCTATGGCACCCCATGGCACAACCATGCCATGCCCATCCCAGGGGTGGTGGTCTGAGCACGTGAGTGGAGTGGGTCATGGGTGCGCTCATCCCTGTGGGGCCAGGGAGATCACAAAGGTTCATTGCCAACGTGGTGCCAGGGCAGGAGGCTCCCCTGGCACCATTTGGGAAACGAGAAGAACCGGCAGCTGGCATTGGTGCCCACCCCCTTCTGCCAGGGACCGTGGGCTCTGCAGGGACGAGGGGCTTCAGGGAGTGCCATGTCGGGGGGGCACACACTGCCCCCCCCGTGCCAGGGAAGTGGGGGGGGGGCAGGAGAGGGGGGAATGCCATGCCAGGGCTCCTGGCAGCAGGCACCTGCTCTGGGGCAGGATCACCCAAACTGGTCAGTTTGTGCTGGTTGGTATGGGGCAGAGAGAGGCAGGCACAGGGCTGGCATGGGGCTGTGGCACACCTCAGCTGGCATGGCACAGCATGGCGTGGCCTGGCATGGCCTAGCCTGGCATCACCTGGCATCACACAGCATGGCTTCACCTCACCTGGCATCACCTAGCCTGGTTTGGCATTGCATGGCATGGCTTGGCATACTTTGGCACCCTGAGCCATGCCATGCCTGCAGCATGGCACCCCTCCTCCCCTCCCTGGGCACATGCACCCCCCCGGATGCTGCCCACCCCCGTGAGAACCCCCAGCCCACACAGGAGTTCTACACACACAAATAGGCATCCCCAGGGCACCCTCAGACCCCCTCCATGTCCTGGTGTCCCTGTGCCCGGCTGGGTGATGTGAGGGTGACACAAGAGTGGCACAGGGGTAAAGGAGAGGGGGTGGCAGGGGGTGGTGTGGGGTGGCACAGAGTGGCACAGGGGTAACAGAGGGATGACGGGGTGATGTGGGGTGGCACAGAGTGGTACAGGGGTAACAGAGGGGTAACAGGGGGTGGGGTGGGGTGGCACAGAGTGGCACAGGGGTAACAGAGGGATGACGGGGGTGATGTGGGGTGGCACAGAGTGACACAGGGGTAACAGAGGGGTAACAGGGGTGGGGTGGGGTGGCACAGAGTGGCACAGGGGTAACAGAGGGATGACGGGGGTGATGTGGGGTGGCACAGAGTGACACAGGGGTAACAGAGGGGTGACAGGGGGTGGGGTGGGGTGGCACAGAGTGGCACAGGGGTAACAGAGGGATGACGGGGGTGATGTGGGTGGCACAGAGTGACACAGGGGTAACAGAGGGGTGACAGGGGGTGGTGTGGGGTGGCACAGGGGTGGCAGGGGTAACAGAGGGGCAAACAGGAGGTGGTGTGGGGTGGCACAGGGGTAACAGGGGGGTGAAACAGGATGCCAGGGAGGTGCCAGGGCGGGTGGCAGAGAGCCAGAGCCAGCGTACAAACCCCACAGCTGTATTTGGCATTTCTCGGCGCTCGGCTGCGGGGACACAGGGTGGGGACAATGTACAAAAGCTGTCACCAAGCTCCGGTCCCAAGCGGGTCCCTAAGGCCACGTTGAGGAGGGAGGGGGATGGGAGGGGGGGGTGGAGGGAAGGTGAGGGCGGGGGGGTGAGGGGTGGGCACAGTGCCCCCTCCGGCCCTGTCACAGCTCCATGCCAGCGCTGCTGGACGTCTTCAGTGGCACTGAGTCGAAACCATCCGGCGTCCTCTGCGGGGAGCGTGGTGTCGGCGAGGGGACAGCCCCCGTGGCACCCCCTGAGCCCCCCGGGTGTCCTCCCCTGCTGTGCCACCCCCTGAGCCCCCCTGGGTGTCCTCCCCTGCCGTGCCACCCTCGGAGCCCTCCCGGGTGGGGAAACTGAGGCACGGAGTGAACCACCCCAGCCCTGGGGCTTCTCTGGCGGCTTCTCGAGGGTCGGATCCCCCCTGTCTATGTCCCCCAGGGTGGGGAAACTGAGGCACGGACTGAACAGCACCACCCCTGGGGCTCCTCTGGTGGCCTCTCTGGGGTTGTGTCCCCTTTGTGTCACTCCATCTCCCCCTCAGGATGGGGAAACTGAGGCACGGAATGACTGGCACCGCCCCTGGGGCTTCCCCAGGCTTGTGCCCCCTCTTACCTTGGCCGTCAGGGCCTTGATTTTCCCAAAAAGTGACTTTTTGGTGGCAAAGAGCAGGTCATCCTCGGCGTCCTCCCCCTCCATGATGGCACAGCTGTCCGGCGCTGGCAGCTCGCACTCCTTCGCCGCCGCATTCATCACCAGCTTCGAGTATTTGTACTCCAACCTGGTGCCAACCGAGGGTGGCATCGACCCCGCCCGCACCCACACCCCCCCGGGGGAGCGTCTGCGGGGGGAGGGCGACTGTCCCCCTCCCACCAAAACCCCACCCCCGGCGCCACCTACTTTTGGTTCTTCTTCCAGAAGTAGGCGGCGAGGGCGGCGAGGAGGACGGCGGCGGCGGTGCCAGCCGAGATGCCAACCTTGAGCCAAAAATCGGCGCTGCGGCAGCTCCGCACCGCCTGGGGTGGCAAACTCTGCCCGCCGCGGCACAGCCGGGGCTCCCGCCACACGTAGGTGGTTCGCTGAGGGGGTTGGGGACACAAAAAAGGGGGTCGGGGGGGGGGTGAGCGATGCCCCCCCCCCTACCCCCGCGACCACCCGGCCCTATCCCAAGACGGGGGTGGCGTGATGCCCGCTGTGAGGGTGGTATCTGGGGCACAAAAAGGGGGGCAGGAGGGTGGGTGATGCCCCCCGGCCCCCTGACCCTCCACCCCATGACGGTGGTGGTGTGGTGCCCGCTGTGAGGGTAGTATCTGAGGCACAAAAAGGGGGGGCAGGAGGGTGGGTGATGCCCCCCGACCCCCTTACGCCACACTCCAAGACGGTGGTGGCGTGGTGCCCGCTTTCAGGGTTGCACCTGGGGCACAAAAAGGGGATCAGGAGGGTGGGTGATGCCCGCCCCCGCCCCCGCCCCCTGATCCCCCAGCCCAAGATGGTGGTGTGGTGCCCGCTGTGAGGGTGGCACCTGGGTCACAAAAGGGGGGGCAGGAGGGTGGGTGATGACCCCCGACCTCCTGACCCTCCACCCCATGACGGTGGTGGTGTGGTTCCCACTGCGAGGGCGGTACCTGGGGCACAGAAAGGGTGATGCCCTCCCCACACCCCGACCCCACCCCAAGACGCTGGTGGCGTGGTGCCCGCTGTGAAGGTGGTACCTGGATGCCACCGAGGCAGGCGCCAACGATGGGGCGGTAGTGGCTGGAGGAGCAGCGGGGACAAGCCTCGCCTGTCACCCACAGGAAATGGAAGGTGCAGCCGTCGCAGGTGCCCTCGGGGCATTTGCTGAGGGGGATGGAGAGGGGAGGGAGGGCACAATATAAGAGCTGGAGAGGCTCAGCTGGAGGTGACAGCCCCGCGGCGGCCATGGGGACAGCGCCGCCCCCAAAGGGACCCCCGGAGCCACAACCCATGTCCTGCCAGCCAGGGTGGGCAGGAGATGGAGGTGCCACCCTGGAGAGGTTGTGAGGGGGTGAATCATGGAATCGTCAGGGTCGGAAGGGAGCTCAAGGCTCAGCCAGTCCCAACCCCCCTGCCATGCCCAGGGACACCTCACACCACAGCAGGTTGCTCACAGCCACCTCCAGCCTGGCTGCAAAAACCTCCAGGGATGAGGCTTCCACCACCTCCCTGGGCAACCTGTGCCAGCGTCTCACCATCCTGGCACAAAGGTGCCCCAGTGACATCAACTGAGGTGTCCCCATGGCACAGAGATGTCTCAAAGCAGAGCCCCCCAGTGGCGCTGACCAGGGTATCCTAGTGGCACCAGGGTGTCCCCGTGGCACCAGTGTCTCCCCCTGGTACAAGGGTCTCCCTGTGGCACAAGGGTCTCCCTGTGGCACAAGGACGTCCCAGTGGCACCAGGGTGTTCCCCTGGCACAAAGGTGTCCCAGTGGCACCCCTGGGGAAGAACTCCTTCCTGACATCCAATCTGAACCTCCCCACTTCTAGTTTGCTCCACTCCCTCTCTCGCCACCCCTCCCCCCTCCCCGCAGTCCTCTCACTCCCTGGCACCCTAAAAAGTCCCTCCCCAGCTTTCTCGCTGAAGGGTGACACCTCCACAACTTCCCCCCACCCCTCGCAAAGCCACCAAGGTGCCCAGCTGTGTGTCCCCCTCCCACCCCCTCTTACCCACCTGGGCACGGTGATGGTGCCAGCGCCCGGGCGCAGAGGGTCGCAGCGCAGGCGGATGGCAGTGGCCCGGCCGCCGCTGCAGGGCTGGGTGACGTCGTTGGACCTGGCAAGGGGGACATGGGAGGGCGGAGCAGGGGACACAAGAGGGGTCCCCGGGGGTTGTCACACCCCCCTCCCCTCTCCCTCCACCCGGGCCGCCCTTCCTCACCTGTAGAAGAAGATGATGTCGGGCAGGCTGGCGTGGCCGGCGGGGAAGAGCTCGGGGGGGGAGGTGATGCCATCCAGTGTGGGACTGGTGGTGACGCCTGCGGTGACAGAGGGGTGCCCCTGTGCCACGGACTGCGGTGTCCCAGTGGCACCGGGCTGTCTGCTTTGGCACTGGAGCGGCCCCGTGGCATAGGAGTGTTCCCGTGGCACAGGGGTGGCACAGGAGCGGCACAGTGGCACCAGGGTGTTCCCATGGCACAGGAGAGGTACAGAGGCACCTGGGTGTTGCCATGGCATAGGTGTGGTACAGGGGCACCAGGGTGTCCCCATGGCACAGGAGTGGCATAGTGGCACCAGGGTGTTCCCATGGCACAGGAGAGGTACAGAGGCACCTGGGTGTTGCCATGGCATAGGTGTGGTACAGGTGCACCAGGGTGTCCCCATGGCACAGGAGTGGCATAGTGGCACCAGGGTGTCCCCATGACACAGGAGTGGTACAGGGGCACCAGGGTGTCCACTTGGCACTGGAGTGGCACAGTGGCACCGGGGTGTTCCCCTGGCACAAGAGTGTCCCAATTGCATCAACTGAGGTGTCCCCATGGCACAGAGCTGTCCGAAACCAGAGTCCCCCAGTGGCACTGACAAGGGTACCCTAGTGGCACCAGAGTGTCCCCAGGGCACAAGGGTGTCCCCCTGGCACAAGGGTCTCCCTGTGGCACCAGAGTGTCCCCATGGCACAAGGGTGTCCCCCTGGCACAAGGGTTTCCCCGTAGCACAGGGGTGTCCCCATGGCACCAGGGTGTCCCCATGGCACGGGGGTGTCCCCAGTGGCTTGGGTGGCAGAGTGGGCAGCAGGGTTCCCCCGGCGCGGGCGGTGGCTCACCCAGCAGGCGGTCTGCCAGGCTGACAGGCTGCGAGGACACGGCCACCTTGTAGCCCATGACGTCGGGTGGCACCACGATGGCCTGGCACACGTAGGCCGTCACCAGGCGGGCAGCGTCCCCTTGGCCCGGGGGCAGCCGCGCGTCCGTCACATTGTCGGTGCAGACCGCAACCTTCCGGCCCTGCGGGGACAGCGCCGGCGCTGGGGGGGGCGCTCGGGGGGCTGCTGGAGGGGCTGCTGGGGGGACTACGGGGGGTGCTCGGGGGGCTGCTGGGGGGGTTGGAGGGGCTGCAAGGGTGCTCGGGGGGCTGCTGGGGGGGTTGGAGGGGCTGCAAGGGTGCTCGGGGAGCTGCTGGGGGGGGGTTGGAGCGGCTGCAAGGGTGCTCGGGGGGCTGCTGGGGGGGTTGGAGGGGCTGCAAGGGTGCTCGGGGGGCTGCTGGGGGGGTTGGAGGGGCTGCAAGGGTGCTCGGGGAGCTGCTGGGGGGGGTTGGAGGGCTGCTGGGGATGCTGCTGGGGTGGCTGCTGGGGGGGCTGTGGGGGCTGTGGGTTCTGTTATGGGTGCTGTAGGTACTTTTTTGGGTGCTATGGGTACTTTTATGGGTGCTATGGGTTCTGTTATGGGTGCTGTGGGTTCTGTTTTGGGTGCTGTGGGTACTTTTTTGGGTGCTGTGGGTTCTGTTCTGGGTGCTGTGGGTACTTCTATGGGTGCTGTGAGTACTTCTATGGGTGCTATGGGTACTTTTATGGGTGCTATGGGTTCTGTTATGGGCGCTGTGGGTACTTTTTTGGGCGCTGTGGGTAGTTCTATGGTGTGGGACTTTTGGTGTGGGTACTTTTTTGGGTGCTGTGGGTACTTTTGTGGGTGCTGTGGGTTCTGTTATGGGTGCTGTAGGTACTTTTTTGGGTGCTATGGGTACTTTTATGGGTGATATGGGTTCTGTTATGGGTGCTGTGGGTTCTGTTTTGGGTGCTGTGGGTACTTTTTTGGGTGCTGTGGGTTCTGTTCTGGGTGCTGTGGGTACTTTTATGTGTACTGTGGACACTTCCACGGGCGCTGTGGGTGGTGCTGCTGGCGCCGCGGGGGCTGCCAGCCCGTGCCCAGGCTCACCTGGTGCCCGCAGAGGCTGATGTTGAACTGGTGGAAGTACTTGAGGCCCTTGGCGGTGAAGCTGGGGCCGCTGGCGAAGGCGGCGCCCGGGGCCAGCGCCGAGAAGTCGAAGCGCAGGAGGTGCCCCGGCAGCGGCAGCGAGAGGCTGCAGTTGTTGTAGCAGAGGGAACGCAGCTGCGGGGCGCAGGGGACCCTCAGCGGCAGGCACAGAGCCGGCACAGCCCCCTGGCGACGGCGGGGAGCTGGCAGCACCCGTCAGGGATGGCCTCAGAGGGGGAGAGGTGGCACCCACCCGGGGATAGGTACTTGGCACCCACCCGGCATGGCCAGAGAGGTTGGTGTCACCTCCTTGGGGACAGCTGGGAGGAGCTGGCATCACCCATCCAGGGCTAGACACTGTCACCCACCCTGTTACCCACCCAGGGTGGCCAAAGGGGTTGGTGTCACCTCCCTGGGGACAGCTGGGAGGAGCTGGCATCACCCATCCAGGGCTAGACACTGTCACCCACCCTGTTACCCACCCAGGGTGGCCAAAGGGGTTGGTGTCACCTCCCTGGGGACAGCTGGGAGGAGCTGGCATCACCCATCCAGGGCTAGACACTGTCACCCACCCTGTTACCCACCCAGGGTGGCCAAAGGGGTTGGTGTCACCTCCCTGGGGACAGCTGGGGGGCTGGCATCACCCATCCAGGGCTAGACACTGTCAGCCACCCTGTCACCCACATGGGATGGCCAAAGGGGCTGGTGTCACCTCCCTGGGGACAGCTGGGAGGGGCTGGCATCACCCACCCAGGATCAGCTACTGCCAACCCACCCAGGGTGGCCAGAGAGGTTGCATTCATCCTCCTTGGGGACAGCTGGGAGGGGCTGGCATCACCCATCCAGACACTGTCACCCACCCGGGGTGGCCAGAGGGACTGGTGGCATCTATCTGGGCCATCTTTGGAGGGGGTGGCTGCTGGCACACCTCTGGTGCCCACAGCAGCACCCATTTGGGATGGCAGGGGCGGGAGGTGGGGACATCACTCTGCCACCCCCAGCCCCGGGGGCACACACAGAGGGTTGGTCACCTGGTTGCTGTGGGTGCCAGGGCCACAGAAGTGGCAGGTGGGGGTCCCGTCGGAGGGGTGAGCTCGCAGGTAGGTGCCAGGCGGGCAGGGCCGGCAGGTGCCCGAGGCGCGGTCCAGGGCGTTCCCGGGGGGACAGGGGGCACAGGACCCGGCGGGCTCGGGGGCACAGCGGCGGCAGAATGAGGCCACCCCCCCCAGCACGTTGGTGACGTTGATGGAGTAGAGCTTGGCCACGTCACTGGTGTAGCGCCGGCCCTGGCACACACAGCACCACTGTCACCCACCTGGCACCGGCACCACCACCCGCAGCACCCCTCAGCACAGGCACCCACAGCACCCACGGCACCCACAGCGCCCACAGCACCCACAGTGCCCACAGTAACCAATGCAGCCACATGATTCTCTGCAACACCCATGGCACCTATGGCACCCACAGCACCCCCTACAACACCCGTGGCACCCACAGCACCCATGGCACCCACAGCACCTCCTACAACACCCGTGGTACCCATGGCACCCACAGCACCCCCTACAACACCCGTGGCACCCATGGCACCCACAGCACCTCCTACAACACCCATGGTACCCCTGGCACCCACAGAAGCCATGGCACTCACAGCAGCACCCACAACACCTGCAAGACCCACAGCACCTACAGCAGCACCCACAGCTCCTCTAGCACCTATGGCACCCACAGCACCCACAGCAACACCCACATCACCCATGGCACCCACAGAACCCACAGCAGCACCCACAGCAGCACCCACAGCACTCATAGCAGCACCCACATCACCCATGGCACCCACAGCACCCACAGCAGCACCCACATCACCCATGGCACCCACAGCACCCACAGCAACACCCACATCACCCATGGCACCCACAGCACCCACAGCAGCATCCATAGCACCACAGCAACACTCACAGCACCCACAGGACCCACAGCACCCACAGCAGCATCCATAGCACCCACGGCACCCACAGCACCCACAGCAGCATCCATAGCACCCACAGCACCCACACCACCCACAGCAGCATCCATAGCACCCACGGCACCCACAGCAGCATCCATAGCACCCACAGCAGCATCCATAGCACCCACAGCACCCACGGCACCCACAGCAGCATCCATAGCACCCACAGCACCCACAGCAGCATCCATAGCACCCACAGCAGCATCCATAGCACCCACAGCACCCACAGCACCCACAGCAGCATCCATAGCACCCACAGCACCCACACCACCCACAGCAGCATCCATAGCACCCACAGCACCCACGGCACCCACAGCAGCATCCATAGCACCCACAGCACCCACAGCAGCATCCATAGTACCCACAGCACCCGCAGCACCCACAGCAGCATCCATAGCACCCACAGCACCCACGGCACCCACAGCAGCGTCCATAGCACCCACAGCACCCACAGCAGCATCCATAGCACCCACAGCACCCACGGCACCCACAGCAGCATCCATAGCACCCACAGCACCCGCAGCAGCCCCCACTGGATCCACACCGCCCACAGCAGCCCCCAGGGCACCCACAAGGACCCACATGGCCCCCAGCAGCAGCCGGGGGTGCCAGGGCAGGTGCCCCTCACCGCCTCGTGGTAGGGGGTGCGCTGGAAGGCCCAGGTGAAGCTGGTGGTTGCATTCTTCTCCACCACGTAGGTGTAGGACTGCTTGCCCTTGGCACCCGTCCAGGTCTCCACCGGCGTGTTGGTGCGGGAGTTGATGCCCTGGGGGGGACAGGGGACCCCAAAGCTGGGGGGGGGGAGTGTGTGTCCTCCAAACCTCCTTTAGTTCCCCCCAAACCCCCTTTAGTTCCCCCCAAACTCTCATTTGTCCCCTCCCAAACCTCCTTTTGTCCCCTCCCAAACCTCCTTTTGTCCCCCCCCAACCCCCCTTTTGTCCCCCCAAACCCCCTTTAGTTCCCCCCAAACCCCCTTTAGTTCCCCCCAAACTCTCATTTGTCCCCTCCCAAACCTCCTTTTGTCCCCTCCCAAACCTCCTTTTGTCCCCCCCCAACCCCCCTTTTGTCCCCCCAAACCCCCTTTAGTTCCCCCCAAACCCCCTTTAGTTCTCCCCAAACTCTCTTTTGTCCCCTCCCAAACCTCCTTTTGTCCCCCCCTCAAGCCCCCTTTTGTCCCCCCAACCCCCCTTTTGTTCCCCTCAAACCCCCTTTTCTCCCCCCCAAACTCCTTTTTGTTTCCCCCTCAACCCCCCTTGTGTCCCCTCCCAAACCTCCTTTTGTCCCCCCAAACCCCCTTCTGTCTCCCCCAAACCCCATTCTGTCCCCCCCAAAACTACGTTTGTCCCCCTTTCAAACCCCCTTTTATCCCCTCCCAAACCCCCATTTATTCCCCCCTCAAACCCCCTTTTGTCCCCCCAAACTCCCTTCTGTCCCACCAAACCTCCTTTTGTCCCCCCCAAACCCCTTTCTGTCTCTTCCAAACCCTGTTCTGTCCCCCTCAAACCCCCATTTGTCCCCCCCCTCAAACCTCCTTTTGTCCCTCCCCTCAAACCCCCTGTGTTCCCCCCAAATCCCCTTTTGTCCCCCCAAATCCCCTTTTGTCCCCCCCAAATCCCCCTTTTTCCCCCCCAAATCCCCTTTTGTCTCCTCCAAAGTCCCCTTCTGTCCCCCCCACCCCCCCCACTCACCACCATGAAGTAGAGCTCACAGCTGACACTGCAGATGGTCTCAAAGACAAAGGTGATCCTGGCCACCTCCTTGCTCTCTGTGTCCTCCAGCAGTGGGCTTGGGGGGCTGGGGACAGCAGGGGGACACTGCCACACCCTGCCCCTTTGGCTGCTGTCCCCTCTCCACCCTCAGGGATGGCCCAGCACTGGTCCCCACCTCATAGAACCGTAGAACTGTCAGGGTTGGAAGGGACACCAAGGCTCAGCCAGTCCCAACCCCCCTGCCATGGGCAGGGACACCTCACACCACAGCAGGTTGCTCACAGCCACCTCCAGCCTGGCTGCAAACACCTCCAGGGATGAGGCTTCCACCACCTCCCTGGGCAACCTGTGCCAGGCTCTCACCACCCTCATGGGGAAGAACTTCTTCCTAACATCCAATCTGAATCTCCCCACTTCCAGTTTTGTTCCATCCCCCTCAGTCCTGTCACTCCCTGACACCCTCAAAAGTCCCTCCCCAGCTTTCTTGGAGCCCCCTTCAGATCCTGGAAGGCCACAAGAAGGTCTCCTGGGAGCCTTCTCCTCTCCAGACTGCACAACCCCAACTCTCTCAGGCTGTCCTCACAGCAGAGCAGCTCCAGCCCTCTGCTCCTCCTCATGGCCCTTCTCTGGACACCTTCCAGCATGTCCATAGCCCTCTTGGAACAGAGGCTCCAGCCCTGGACACAGAGCTCCAGGAGTGGTCTCAGCAGAGTGGAGCAGAGGGGCAGAATCCCCTCCCTGGCCCTGCTGGCCACACTTCTGCTGCTGCAGCCCAGGCTCTGCTTGGCTCTCTGGGCTGCAAGTGCTCACTGCTGGCTCCTGCTGAGCTTCTCCTCCCCCAGCACCCCCAAGTCCCTCTCCTCAGGGCTGCTCTCCAGCCAGTCCCTGCCCAGCCTGGATTTGTGCTTGGGATTGCCCTGCCCCAGCTGCAGGACCTTGCCCTTGGTCTTGTTGAACCTCCTGAGGTTGGCTTGTGCCCAGCTCTGCACCTGTCCAGGTCCCTCTGGATGGATCCCTTCCCTCCAGCTGTCAGCTGCACCACACAGCTTGGTGCCATCAGCAAACCTGCTGAGGGGGCACTCAATGCCTCTGTCCATGGCACTGACAGAGATGTTGAACAAGCCTGGTCCCAGTGCTGATCCCTGAGGGACTCCACTTGTCCCTGGCCTGCACTTGGCCATGGGCCCATGGACAGCCACTCTCTGGGTGCAGTCCTCAAGCCAGTTCTCCATCCTCACCTGAAGCCCGGGACCACCAGCGTGAGGATCATGAAGTCGTTGTCCGAAGCTCCTGCCCCTGTGTAGATGTAGTCCCCGGCCACCTCCCAGCCTGCGGGGGACAGCGGCGACAGCTCAGCAGCGCCCCCAGCTGTCGCCAGGGGATGGGCACAGTGTGCCGGCGTTACCTGGCATCCCCTTGTACTCGAAGTTGATGCCGCTGAGGACGGTGGTCTCCATGTTGGGGGGCAGCACGTTCCACCACTTGTACTCCAAGCCCAGCACCGGCTCCGTGCCCAGCGGGCAGCTGAGGCAGCCTGGGGACAGGAGGGGACAACCCTGCACCGGGGTGGCACCCACCTCTCTCCACAGGTCTGGGTGCCCCACTCACCCCTTGGGGACAGTGCTGGGCAAGCCACCCCTTGGGCACAACGATGGTGCCATCCTTACTAGAGCCGTGGGGACAGGAGGGGACAGCTCTGCTCTGAGGTGGCACCCCCCTACCCCTGGCAGCACTGGGTGTCCTGATCACCCCTTGGGGTCAACTATGGGGACATCATTACTGGTGCCATAGGGACAGAAGGGGACAATCCTACACTGGAGTGACACCCCCCTACCCCTGGCAGCTGCGGGTACCCCCAGTCACCCCTTGGGCTCAAGACTGGGGACATCCTTACTGGAACCACAGGGGCAGTAGGGGACAATCCCCCTCGAGGGATCTCCACCTCCCTGCTGCAGCTGAAGGTGCCCTGGCCACCCGCTGGGGACGGTGGCAGGGTCGCCCTTACCGGAGCCGTTGGAGTAGGAGCCGTAGGGACAGGGCTGGCAGGCGCTGCCGTTGCCCTTGGCGAAGCCTGGGTTGCAGGGGGGGCACTTGGATTTCACCCCCGACGGGGGCAGCTTGGCCGCCTGCGGGAGCTCCTCGCTGCAGATCTTGGGCTCTGCCCACTTGAACATCAGCTGCGTCTGCCCGGGAGGGAGCGAGGGGGCTGAGCCGGGCTGGGAGGGGACGTGGGCGGAGAAGGGGACAACCTCCTGACGTCCCCCACCCCAACCCCTCCCCTCCCCAGCCAGGCTGTACCTCGCCGTGGGCATCGCAGGCGGTGTGGGTGTAGAAATAATCCTTGTCGGTGCAGGGCGGCCGAGGGCGGCAGGATGCTGAGCCAGGCTCTGCCAACCACCAGGCAGATGGCAGCTGGCTCAGCCCGGCAGAGGGACCTCCCCCGTGTCCCCGCGGGATGCCACCACTGCCACCGCTGAGGGACGGCAGGTCCCCACTACCCCTCCTCCCAGCACCTCTCCCTTCCCCAGGGGCACCCCCGAGGGCAGAGGTTGGGGTGCAAAGGGCATCCTTTGGGCACCTCAACGATGGTGCCAATGTTGGATCCCCTCCTTGCCCCTCCCACCACCTCTCCCTTCCCCAGAGCCATCCCCGCGGGGCAGAGGTTGGGATGACAAAGGGACCCGGTTGTCACCTCTGAGGTGAGGGGACAGAGGGGACCTCACCAATGTCCCCAAAGGTTGTCACCAGCGCAGTGCCCACGTTTTTTCCTCTCCTTGCCCTCTCATCACCTCTCCCTCCCCTGGGGGCATCCATGCAGGGCAGATGTTGGGGGAACAAGGGGACCTGGTTGCTGACTCTGGGTGAGGAAACTTCACCAATGTCCCCAAGGGATGCCACCAGCACGATGCCCATGTCTGGGCCCACCCCACAGGGCAGAAGTTGGGGGTTCAAAGGCATCCTTTGGGTGAGGGGACAGAGGGCACCTCACTAATGTCCCCAAGGGATGCCACCAGCACGATGCCCATTTTCATGCCCTGCCCTCCCATCGCCTTTCCCTTCCCCAAGGAGACCCCTGCAGGGCAGGGAGGAGAAGGGCACCTGGTGCCAGCCCCGTGTGAGGGACCAGGGGAGGGGACACCTACCAGCATAGGTGTCAGGCTCACAGGGCTGGCAGGCAGTGGCTCCTTTGCTGGAGAAGGTATCAGCAGGGCAGAGCTGGCAGGCGGAGGAGCCGGCGGCGGGGGCGAAGGTGCCAGGTTTGCAGGGGAAGCACTCGGAGGTGTAAGCCACCCCTGGGCAGTGGGAGGGTGCTCAGGGTGTGGGAGCTAGGGAGTGGGGGTGGTGGGAACCCCCCACCCCGCACCCGCCTACCTGTGATGCCAATGTTCCTCACCAGCACTGGTTTGGGCACCTTGGACCAGATGGAGAAGGCTGTGGTCCTCCAGTAGAGCACATTGTTACCACGGCTGAGCTCCACCTGGCAAAGGGGTGAGGAGGGCAGATTTGGGTGGCCTCAGTGCTGGGGAGGTCGTTGGCACACGTGGGTGGAGGGGGTTCAGGGATTAACCCCTCCCATGTCATCACCCATCCTGAGGTGGGGAGTCACAGGAACCCAGAGGCCCAGCATGGTGCAGGCTGGAAGGGACCTCTGGGCATCATCCAGTCCAACCCCCCCTGCTCCAGCAGGGCACCCACAGCAGCTTGCCCAGGGGCACAATGCCCAGGGGGGGTTGGAAGCTCTCCACACAAGGACACTCCACAACCTCTCTGGGCAGCCTGCTCCAGGCCTCCAGCACCCTCACACCAAAGAAGTTTCTCCTCCTGCTCAGGTGGAACCTCCTGGGTGCCAGTTTGTGCCCCTTGCCCCTTGGCCTGTCCCTGGGCACCACTGCCAAGAGTCTGCCCCCAGCCTCTTGCCCCCCACAGCTCCTTTGTCTCTTGCTGAGCATTGCTCAGCTCCCCTCTGGGGCTGCTCTTCTGCAGGCTCTCAGCCCCAGGGCTCTCAGCCTTTGCTCCTCCCAGAGCTGCTCCAGGCCCCTCAGCAGCTTCCCAGCCTGCCCTGGACTCTCTCCAGCACTTCTCTGTCCCTCCTGAACTGGGGAGCCCAGAACTGGCCCCAGGACTCCAGCTGTGTCCTGACCAGGGCAGAGCAGAGGGGCAGGAGAACCTCCCCTGCCCTGCTGCCCACACTCTTCTCCATGCCCCCCAGGACCCCATTGCCCTTCCTGGCCCCAAGGGCACCTTGCTGGCTCCTGGGCACTTGCTGTCCCCCAGCACTCCCAGGTCCTTCTCCTTGGAGCTGCTCTCCAGCAGGTCCCCCCTCAGCTGTGCTGCTGCAGGAGGTTGTTCCTCCTCAGGGGCAGGACCCTCCCCATGTCCTGGGTGAGCTTCAGGAGGTTCCTCTCCCCCAGCTCTCCAGCACAGCCTGGGGGAGGTGTCCCCACTCCTCCCAGTTTGGATCATCAGCGAACTGGCTGAGGCTCCACGCTGTGCCTTCATCCAGGCCACAAGAACAAGCCTGGACCCAGCACTGTCCTAGCTGAGGGACCGACCCCATCTGCTGCCCTCCCCTGCAACCTGAAGGAGAGGTGACACAAGGGACCACGGAGGCTGCACCCAGGGCCCTCCCCCTTCTCCATGTCACCTCCTGTCCCCGCCCCCGACTCACGCTGTGGAACTCCCAACCCTTCTCGGTCGTCCTCATCCAGCGAGACTCCTCCACCGTGGGCTGGCACTGATCGTTCTGCACCTGGAAGGGGTGGGAGGAGCAGGGCAGCGAGGATGGGGACCCCACCGTGCCCTCGGGGACACAGCCACGTCCCCGAGGACCTCCCAGCCAGCCCCCTGGCACCCTTCCAGCCCCTGGCACCTACGAAGAACTCGAAGACGATGCTGCTGTCGGGGTAGATGTACTCGAAGGAGACGGTGCCAGACTGCTTCAGGTTGACTGCGTACATGAGGGTGGCTGTGCACTCGTCGGTGTTGGAGGCCACATAGTCCCCCAGTGGCTCCCACGTTGACCTGGGGGAGGGTGAATCACACACCCAGGTTGGAAGAGAGCCTCAGGATCACCCAGTGAAACCCTGCTCTGCAAGGCTCAGCCCTAAACCAGAGCCCCAAGCACCACATCCAAACCACCTCTGAACACCTCCAGGCTTGGTGACTCCAGCACCTCCCTGGGCAGCTCATTCCAATCCCTGGCCACTCTTTTTCCTCCTGTCCAGCCTACACCTCCCCAGTGGCAGCTTGAGGCCATTCCCTCTTGTTCTGTCACTAATGACCTGTGAGCAGAGACCAGCACCAACCTCTCCACAACCTCCTTTCAGGTAGTTGCAGGCAGCAATGAGCTCTCTCCTCAGCCTCCTCTGTTTCACACTAACCATCCCCAGCTCCTTCTGGTGCTCCTCGTCAGATTTATTCTCCAGGCCCTTCCTCTTCCTTGCCCTCCTCTGCCCTGGCTCCAGCACCACCACATCTCTTCTGTGCTGAGGTGCCCACACACAGCCTGGGCACCACTTTTGTGCCCCATGCCCATAGCAGCCAGGATGGGGCCAGCAGGGACAGTCCCCAAGTGGGCGACGCAGAGGTTGTTGGACCCAGAGTTTGGGGGGCAGCACAGGGGATGTGGCACTCACTCTGGTGGGTCTTTGCCCACCAGCTGGTGACCCCCATGCTGGGGAGAGGTGGGGGTAGGGGGTGGGCTGCAGAGAGAAGCAGAGCAGGATCCAGCAGATGAATAATGCAGGTGCTGCTGGAAGTAGGTTACAGCTGCCAGCTGCAGGAACGCTGCGGCGCAGGGCAGCTTGGCACTGCCAGTGCCACTGGCTGGCCAGGGGGCTTGGTGGCATGAGTGGGTGGCAGGAGGGCTTGGTGGCACAACTGACTGCAGGAGGGGGTGGTGGCTACTGGTGCCACTGGCTGGCAAGAGGATTTGATGGCACAAACAGCTGGCAGGAGGGGGTTGGGGCATAACTGGCTAGCAAGAGGGCTCGGTGGCTGCTGGCATAGCTGGCTGGCAGGAGGAGTTAGTGGCACAAATAGATGGCAGGAGGGCTTGGTGGCAGAACTGGCTGGTGAGAGGGCTTGGTGGCTGCTGGTGCCACCAGCTGGCAGGAGGGGTTGGTGGCTGGTGGCACAGCTGGCTAGCAGGAAGGCTCAGGGACACAAGCAGCTGGCAGGAGGGCTCAGTGGCACAAGCAGCTGGCGGGAGGACTCAGTGGCACAAGCAGCTGGCAGGAGGACTCAGTGGCACAAGCAGCTGGTGGGAAGACTCAGTGGCTGCTGGCACTGATCCAGGGGCCACAATGCAAAGTCAAGCAGCTGGCTCATGGCACGGAGGTGCAGGCACTCCCGTGGGTGCTCCCTCACCCAGGAGCTCTGGTGAGGGTGCCCCATGGGTTGGGGACCCTGCCAGGTGCTGCTGGGCTGTCCCCTTGCTGCGGCCAGGGTGTGCCCTGGTATCACCTCCCGGAGGAGGGAGGCAGAGGGAGCGCGGGAGACGGAGGGAGGTGGGGGACTGGGGTGCTGCCCACACATGGCAGTGTCTCAGCACCCAACTGTGCCCAGCCCCACCGTGCCAGGGTGGTTGGGTGCCCAAGCACTTTCCCGGGAGGGGGAGCAGCCGTTACAGGGAAGAAGCGTGCCAGGGGGCGCTCACCCTGTGCAGTTCTCCACTGCATCACCAAAGCCATCCTCCACCTCCAGGTTGGTGGCCACGTTGGCGAAGCCGTGGGGCACCTCGTCCCACTCGTCGAAGCGGACGCCGGTGCCCAGCGAGTAGGTGCCCTCTGCACAGGGTCTGCAAGCCTGAGCCTTCATGTCCAGGAACTCCCCTGCCTTGCAGGAGAAAGCTGCAAAGAGCAAACCCAGGCTGGGGAAAAGGGAGGTCACCTCCTGCTCCCCTCCCCGGCGCTGCTCCAGCTTCATCGTCCTCGGCTTGTCAGGGCGTGCCCGGCTGGGTTTGGCATCTCCCAGCCCCAGCATCCCTGTGCAGCTCCAAGTTCCCCATCCTGAGCATCCCTGTGAAGTTTCAGGTCTCTCATCCCAAGCATCCCCCCCCGGTGTGGCTCTGGGATCCCTCATTCTGAATCTCCCTGAACAGCTCTGGGATTCCCATCCCCAGCATCTCTGTGCAGCTCCAGGTCCCTCACCCCAAGCATCATCCCTGTATGGCTCCGGGATTCCCCGTCCTGAACATTTCTGTACAGCTCTGAGATCCCCCTTATCCCAAGCATCCCTGCATAGCTCCAAGTTCCCCATCCCAAACATCCCTGTGCAGCCCTGGGATTCCTTCCATTCCCAGCATCCCTGTGCAGCTTCCAGTCCCCCATCCTGAGCACCCCTGCATGCTGCTGGGATCTCCCATCCTGATCATCCCCACGTGGCTTTGGGATCCCTTATCCCAAGCACTCCTGCACAGTTCCAGGGATGAGGTCATCCTGAGCATCCCCATGTGTTTCTGGGATCCTCCTTCCTGAGCATCCCCACATGGATCTGGGTTCCTCATTCCCATCATCCCTGCATGGCTCTGGAATCTCCCAATCTGACCATCCCTGCATGGCTCTGAGATTCTCCACCCTGAGCATCCCTGCATGGCTCCAGGTCTCTCATTGTGAGCAGCTCTGCATGGCTCTGGGATTCCCCACCCCAAGTATCCCCACATGGATCCAGATCCCTCATTCTGACCATCCCTGCACAGCTCCAGGTCCCTCATCCTGAGCAGCTCTGCATGGCTCTGGGATTCCCCATCCCAAGCATCCCCACGTGGCTCCAGGTCCCTCATCCTGACCATCCCTGCACAGCTCCAGGTCTCTCATCCCAACCATCCATCCCTGCACAGCTCTGGGATCCCCAAACCCAGGATCCCACAGCAGCAAATCCTCTCCCCCCGGTTTATGATTTATGATTTCTGGCAGCTCCACAGCACTCTCCTGCCTGACCACCAGCACCAGGCAGGATCTAACCCCCTGCTGAAGCACGCTGCTGAGCCACAGCACTCCCCAAGCCTTGAGGGGGTGTGTGGGGGGGTGTTCCACCCCCCTCTCCAGCACATCCCAGTGAGGAGCTGACAGGGCTGACGGCTGCTGGCTGCTGCGGCGCAGACAGGTCCCTTTGAAGGAGTCGCTGCGGCGCAGCTGATGAAAAGCTGCCGCTGCTCCTTCTCCAGGCTCCTCTCCCTCCCCTCGCCCTCATTTCCTACCCCTGCCCTACCCACATCCCAGAACCTCCCGCCTTCCACCCTCAATTCCTCCTCCCCCCCCAGTCCTTACAGCACTCGGTGCCCCTGACGGGGTCGGGCAGGCCGGTGCAGAGCCCCGGGGTGTGTGGCACTGCCACCCTCCAGCGTGACCCCGAGCTGTCACACGCTGTGTACTCATAGTGGTACTCGGACTGGGAAAGGAGAGAAAACATACTGGGAAGCGTGCGGCCCCCAGAACCACCCCACAGTGCTCCCCCAACCCCCAGGGGCTGTGTCATCCATCCTCCCCCCACCCCACCTCCATCCTCGCACCCAGCTGCCTCTTGCGTTGATAGTTTTGGTTCAAGGCGTTGTGATGTCCCACAGCTCCCAGTCCCCCCTGCTCCCAGTCCAGCCAGGTCTGGGAGGGGAGGGGATGCTTGGGGTGGGGGCTGCTCAGGGCGGGGGCTGCCGGGGGAAGGGAGATGTTGGGGCAAAGGGGTGGCCGGGGGGAGATGGAGTGGCTCAGGGTGGGGGCAAGGAGAGAGCTGAGAGCAAGGGGTGCTCGGGGTGGGGGTGGGGGGGTGCAGAGGACAGAGGGGTATTTGGAGTAGGGGGATGCTTGGGGCAAGGGGGGTGCCCAGAGTGGGGGGTGCTCAGAGTAAGGGGTGCAGAGGACGGAGGGATATTTGGGGCAGGGGGATGCTTGGAGCAAGGAGAGAGCTCAGAGTAAAGGGGTGCTCAGAGCAAGGGGTGCTCAGAGCAAGGGGTGCAGAGGACGGAGGGATATTTGGGGCAGGGGGATGCTTAGAGCAAAAGGGGTGCTCAGAGTAAGGGGTGCTCAGGATGGGGGCATGCCCTGGGCAGGAGGGTACCAGGGTGCCAGGGCAGAGGGAAGCTTGACTGGGAGGACACAGAGGATGGAGCTTCAGGTTAGGATGATTCCCCCCCCCTCCCCACCTGAGACATTCCCCACGGGGGGGCGTGGGGTCACCCATTCCACGCCCAGGACCTCCCTGACCACCCCATGCGCCGAGCCAGCCCTGGCACAGTGAAGGTGACAGCACTGCCACCTCCTCCTCATACCGGGGCGGGGGTGGGGGTGGTGCTGAAACCCTTCTCTCTCCCCCCCCACCCCGAGTGCCAGGAGCAGATGGCACCGTTCCCGGCGCCGTTTGCCTTGGCGTGGCCACGAGTGCTGCTCACTAAAGCTGCTCAACCCGGACGAGCCATCCTGCCACAGACATCCACCCACTGTGGGCACTCCTCGGCCGGGTGCCAGAGCAGCCAGGAAGAAAGGAAAAGGGCGGGGGGGGACACACCGTCACCCCCGACCCCCCCCTCCTGCCATGCCACCAGCTGCCTCCGAGCAGGGACCGGCTCAAGGCCGGTGAGGAGGCGGCGATGCCGGGGGCAGGTGAAGCTCAGTTTGGGGCGGGGGTGGGGATTAATCCGGTGGGCAGGGTGAAGGTTGGGTCTGGCTGCTTGGGGTGGGGGGCGGGTGGGGGGTTAAGGGAAGGACACCACAGCTTCCCCCCCAACCCCTCCGCTGCAGCATCTGGGGGGTGCCAGCGGCGGGCGTCGTGGCTCCGTGCTCCCGGCAGACGCCGGAGCGTGGCAGGTTGGCAAGAAAACAAAGCTTTGATGTTCCGGGAGGGGAGGGAAAAGGGGGAGGGAGATAGGAACAGGGGGATGGAGGTGGGGAAAGGGGGATGGAGTTAGGAAAAGGTGGATGGAAATGGGAACAAGGGGAGGGAGATGGGAAAAGGGGATGGAGATAGGGAAAGGCGGATGGAGATGGGGAAAGGGGGATGGAGATGGGAAAAGGGGGATGGAGATGGGAAAAGGGGGATGCAGATAGGGAAATGGGGATGGAGATGGGGAAATGGGGATGGAGATGGGGAAACGGGGATGGAGATGGGAAAAGGGGGGTGGAGAAGGGAAAAGGGGGGCAGAGGGGGGCAAAGGCACTGCCTGCACTACCCCATCCCATGTATAGGCAGCACCAAGCCCCCCATGGCCCTGGCATGGGGACAGAGAGGAAGGTGCCCATCAGCGTGCCCAGGGTCATTCTGGCACCCCAGCAGCCCCAAGATCCCAACACTGTTCTTGCTCCCGAGGGATTCCCTTGGGAAAAGGTGTGTGTGTGTGGGGGGAGTTTCCCTCTTCCCAAACTTTCCTCCCCCTTTCCCCCCAACACAATCGATGTCAAGCAGAAGAGCTCCACATTTTCTCTGAACTGCCAAGAAATTGACCTAATTCGGCCGCGGGGCAGCTCCGTAGCAGGAGGGGGGACCCCAGGCTGCCACCACCGCCACCTTTACGGGGTGGGAGAGGGTCTGTCCCTCAGTGTGGGGGGGGACACACAGGGATGGGGCCAAGGAACATGACCTCCAGGGGAGTAATCCCTCCCGGGGCTGGCACCAGCTGCAGTCTATTGTTCCCAGCTCCGGCCGGTGGAACGGAGACACAGACACACACAGAAACTGGATCATGGCACACGAAAATTACTGGCCCAGATGAAAAGCAGCCACGGGTTGGGAACAGCTTGGCGGGTGGGGGACGGGGGACACCCCAAGAGGGGATATTTGCAAGATGTTGGGGGGGTTGACCCCGACATTGCTGTCCCTGAGGTGCCAGCGAGGGGTTTCTCCTCACAGGACACTTTGTCCCCACTTCAGGCCACTGTGTGCTGGCCTAGGGAGCAGCACGTGGATGATGGGGACACGTCTGTGTGTCGTGTGTCCCCCCCTCCCTCCATCACCACCTTGTCACCACCCCCTGCCTGCAGCTCTCAGCCCAGGGTGGGTTTGGGGACATCCCAACCTCACCGCTGGGATCAGTGACCGACCAAGAACTGGGGGACAAAGACTGGAGGTGGCTCCGGGGACCACCAGGCTGACCTTGGTGTCCCTAAGGGGAACCCCCCCCGAGTGGCAAAGTCACCCCCTCTTTAGCCACCCCAATCCTTAGAGGGGATCCCACGGAGCACCCTCCCCCCACACAGACTTACAGCCTGTAGGTGACAGATCCCTGTAGGGACAGACTGGGAGCCTCTGGGGTCTGGTGGAGCCCCCGGGGGCCCGAGGGGGGGGAGCAAAGCCCCCCCAGGCCCCAATGGACTGAGCAGTCCCCCCGCTATAGGGACCCCCCATTAATAGGGACCCCCCCATGCCATCAGGGGCACATCCCTGGTGATCCAAGGCTCGGTTCCCTTTACCGGGGGGTTGCCGGTTGATGGTTCCCTCCTCCTTTTTCTTCCTCCCTTCCCCCCCCCTCCCCCCCCCCCGGTTCCGGTACCTCCTTGCAGACGTGCAGCCGTTCCCCGGTAAGTGCCGGTGATACGGTGACCGCCAAGCACAACACCATCAGGATCCGGTCCATGGCTCCGGTACCGGTACCGGTCATGGCGCAGCGGTAAGCGGCGGCGGCAGCGCTCGGCCCCGTGCGGGCACCGGCCCCGCGGCCCCGCCTCCCGTCAACGGCCCGGCCCCGCGCACGCACCTGCCGCCACCTGCCCCCGCCCCCGGCACCGGGAACGTTATACCGGCAACGGCACAGAGCGTCGCTCCCCCGGGAATGTGATCCTGGGAATGGCACCGAGCGTTGCCCCCCGGGAACGGCAGCGAGCATCGTTTCCCGAATATGTGATCCCGGGAACGACACCGAACATCAGCCCTCGGGAATGGCACCGGGAACAGCACTGAGCATCGTTCCCCCGGAAACGGCACCAGGAATCACTCCTGGGGATGGTACCAGGAACGTTACCCTGGGAAGAGCACTGGGAACGGCACCGAGAGCTGCCCCCGGGGAATGGAAGCCTGGGAATGGCACCGTGTATCATCCCCGGGAATGGTACCGGGAACGTTATCCCGGAAGCAGCATCAGGAACGTTATCCCGAGAACGGCGCTGAGCGTCGCGCCTGGGAGCAGCACCGGGAACGTTATCCTCGGAATGGCACCGGGAACAGTACCAGGAGCGTTATGTCGGAAGCAGCACAGAGAACTTGATCCAAGGAACGGCACCGAGAATCACCCCCGGGATCTGTACCGGGAATGTCAGCCTGGAAGCAGCATCGGGAATGTTATCCCGGGAAGGGCACCAGCACAGAGCATCATCTGCCAGGAACGGCAACTGCACCGAGAACGGCATCGGGCACCTCCCCTGGAAACAGCATCGGGAATGTATTCCTTAGAACGGCACCGAGCATCTCCCCTGGGAATGGCACCGGGAACGGTCCCAGGAACGTTGGGAATGGCCTCAGCGGCAGGAACGGCACTGGCACTTGTCACCATCCCCAGGAGCATTATCGCGGGAGGGCACCCCTGGGAACAGCCCCGGGAGTCACCAGGGAATACCGGGCACTACCCCGGGGCACCCGCACTGGCCCCCCGGCTGCATATCCCCGTGGGAAGGCACCGTGCCTCCCCTCCCCCAGTAACGGCTCCTCCTCCCGGTCCCCAGCAGCAGTGCTCGGGGTAAGGGGCACCGGGACTCGGTGCGTTGTGTCCCCTCCTCAGCAAGGTGCCAGTCCCGAGTGCCTCTGAGGGGGGGTCGTGGAGGCAGGAGGATGACACCCGCGGGGGCACAGTGGACACGGGGGGCATGGCTCTGGTGGCACTGGAGCGCTGGTGGGCACCATGAGGCTGAGGACACAGCTCCCTGCGTGGTGGCACAGGACCATGGGAACAAAGGACATGGCCACAGGCTGGGGACAAGTGGGGCAACACTGCAGCTAGGGTGGCATGGGGACTCCTCAGCAGAGACTCCCACCCCCCCCAGAGCTGGCGTCCCTCCTCCCAGCGTCCCCACTCCCACCAGAGCAGTGACTTCCTCTGGCAGTGCCACAGGTGTCCCCTTGCCACCACCATGGCCATGCCCTCATCACCACCAGCTGCCAATTAACCCCCAAGTTGCACAGCTGGGATGCCACCCATGGGTGTCCCAGGAGATGGGGGACACACACTGCCAAGTCTCCTACCAGGCGTGGGCACCCTGTTGGGTGCTCACAGCCCATGCCCAGGGCTTGCATCATCCTGTGGGACGCTCACAGGAGGCTTTGTGACCACAGATCCTATACAAACCCTTGCACAGGGCTGGCATGGCCCCGTGAGATGCTCACATGCATGGCACAGAGCTGGCACAGGAGGCACAGTGCTTGCAGGGCCTTGCATGGCTCCAAGCGGTGCCCATGCACACTCCAGGGCCTGGTGCCAAGCTCAGACCCGCTGCAAGGCTCGGGGCTGACCGGCGCAAGGAACACCCCCGCGGGCAGGCCCGGGGCTGGCGGTGCCGGTCCGGCGGCGGGTCAGAATCGCAGGGCGCTCACAGGCCGCAGCCTCGCCTATCTGATCGACTCATCCCGCCCGCCGCCAGCTACCGCACAGCGCCCGCGGGCTTCGCGGAGCTCTTTCTTCTCATCTCGGCTGGGCCTAGCCCGGCCGATCGAATAAGATCAACGTGTAGGGGGCTGGGGGCCGCGCCTCACACACCCGCCAGGCACAGCCGGACACACACAGACCCAGATAGGCACCGCGCACACAGCCGGACACACAGAGACTCAGACAGGCACCGCGCACACAGGCCCAGACGCGCGTCCCACACAGACGAACTCAGCACCATCCACCCGCGCAGCCACCACGCCCCAGCAGCCGCTGCCCCTCAGCCGCCCTTTTATAGCGCGGCCGCGCGGGGCACGCCGGGAAGAGGAGGCTTTCCGGCCCCGTCCCAGCGCGCCCCCTGGCGGCGGGAGGACTCGCGTCCCCCCCAACGCGTGCGCGGCCGGAAATCCCGGAATCGAAAAAAACCTTTCAGCTCGCCAAGTCCGAGCCTTAACCCTGCACTGCCAGGGCGCCGCTGAAACATGACCCTCAGCACCACATCTTCACGGCTTTCAAACCCCTCCAGGGGTGGGGACTCCGTCACTGCCCTGGGCAGCCTGGTCCAGGCCTTGACAGCCCTGTTGGGGGAAGAACTCTTTTCCTTGTGTTCCTGTAAGTAGTTTATTTAGTAGAGAGGGTGAGTACAAGCCCTGGGGACCCCGAGTGGTATATGCGCCCAGGACCAGGGCTGGGATCTACCACTGGCCACTTCAGGGTAGCCTTTGAACTCCCCCAGAACCTCTGAACATCTCTAAGACCCTGGATTTTGGGGGTCTGGATCCCTCTGAGCCCATTCACCTGGTGTTTAAACCCTTCAGGTTCCCCTGTCAGGGAAGCTCTACCAGGCCCTATCTCCTTGAGATCTGAGCTACCTGAGCTATCTAAGTCCCTGGTTCCCCTCTAAGGCCGATGAAGCCTCATCGCGTTGGGGTTTGACCACTTCTGGCTCCTCTAGGTCTTCACAGTATTTAAAGCCCATCAGATCCCTTCGTTGGGGTCTGTCACTCCTCCGAGACCTGTCAGGCTCCCTGTCTTTGGGGTCTCATTCCCCCCAGCCCCTTGCTTTGAAGGTTCACTTGTTCCCGACGCCTCAGTTTGGGGTCTAGCCGCTGCAGTACTGCCCCTTCTTGCCACTCCCAACATGGCGGCCTCACGAGGCCGGGCCGATGGAGGCGGAAGTGCCGCTCCCAACATGGCGGAGTCCTGCGCCGTGCCGCACCCAAGATGGCGGCGCGGGGGCGGAGCTCGCCGTCCGGCCGGGTGCCGCAGCGGCCGTGGCCACCGGGGGCGGGCGGCGCTGGCTGGGCGGTGACGCGGCCGCCGCGGCGGGGCCGACGGCTGGATACACGTCGCAGCTGCCCCGAGAGCCCGAAACCAATCCCCCCGGTGCCACTCCCAACATGGCGGCGGCGCTACCCCGGCTCTCCCTGCCGCTCCCGCGAGAAGGAGGGGTGAGTCCTCGCGAGAGCTCGGCGCGGTGCAGCGCGGCCGACATGGAGCCGGGCGGCGGCGGTGGGGTCCCGGGGCCGCTCCCGGGTAACAACAAGGCCCGCGGCGGGCCGGTGTCGCCCGGCAAGGCCCGTGACCTGGGCCGCCCGCCGCGCAAGGACTCCGAGGTCAGCGCCGCTGCCGCTGGGCCTGGCTCCGCGGGGGGGGCGGGCGGCCTTCCCGGGCGGGGCGGGCCGGGCCGGGCAGGGGCCGCGTCGTTGTGCTCCCCGCCGTGGGCCCGGGGCCTGCCTGTGCGGTGCCGGTGGACTCCGGCGTCCGCTACTGGCCTGACCCGAGCGGTGTTTGGGCTCCGCCCTCCGTTGGGCTGGTCCGGGACCGGTGGCTCCCCCCTCCCTGAGCTGGTGCTTCGGTACCGCTTCCCCTGGGGCCAGGGCCTGGACCAGCCACCCTCCCGCTCCCCGGAGACGGTTCTTTAGTACCGGTTCCCGTACGGGCTGGTCTTGGACCAGCTGCTTCCTCCTCCTGGACCCGGTTCTTTGGTACCGCTTCCCCCGGGGCTCGTCCTGGGCCAGCTGTTTCCCCCGCACCACAGCACCGCGGTGCATCGGTACCGGTTCCCTTGGGGTCGGTTTTGCTGACCCAAAGCCTTGCCCTGGCACCTCAGCAGCGAGGCTGTGTGGGCTGGGGCTTCTCTCTGCCAGACTTTCTTTGGTACCAGCTGTGCCTGGAGCCTGCTTGGGTCAGTGCCAGTTTCCTGTTCATCTTATCCCTGAATCTGAGCTGGTTTGACCTGTCTGGGACATGAGAGTAGCTCAGTCCTGGGGCTCCCAAATGGACCTAGCAGTGGTCACCCCCACTTCCAGGGCTGCTCTGGGTCCTTGCTCTCCAGGCCAGGGGCTTAAAAAGGACAAGAAGGAGCCTGGGGACAGAGATTTGAGCAGGGCCTATTGGGGCAGGACAAGGGGGGATGGTTTGGAACTCAAAGAGGCAGATTGAGAGTGGAGAGAAGGGAGAAATGTTTGACCCTGAGGGTGGGGAGAGCCTGTGCCAGGCTGCCCAGAGAGGTGAGAGCTGCCCCATGGCTGGCACCACTGCAGGTCAGGTTGTTTGGGGCTGTGAGCAACCTGCTGTGGTTGGGGCTGTCCCTGGGGACTGCAGGGGGTGGGACTGGAGGAGCTTGGAAGGTCCTTTCCCACCTGAACCAGTCTGGGCTTCTCCTCTCCTTTTCCAGTCAGCACTGGCCTGGTGTGGAGGTGGAGGTTGGGTTGTGCCACTGCACATCAGCTTGGTCCTGCTGTGCTGCTCACCCCAGGGCTGGCTCTGGTGAGAGTGACCAAACCCTCCCTGAGCCACCAAGGTCTTGGTGGGGACCCTCAGAGCTGTGGTGACATTAGGAGGGTTGAGAGGCTCTGAATGGAGCTGATTCAACCCATGGCTTTCCCATTATGTCCTCCAAATCCAGTCTCATTCCTGGGACAGCTTGGGAGCCATCCACTTCCATGGATGAGGAATGACAGGAGAGGGTTGTGAGTAGCTCTGTGTGAGCTTGGAATGCTGGGGAAGATCTCCCAGCCCCACCACCAGCTGGTGATGGATCAGCCTGGAGAGCTGGGGAAGGTCTCCCAGTCCCACAAATCCACCACCAGCTGGTGATGGATCATCCTGGAATGCTGGGGAACATCTCCCAGCCCCACAAATCCACCCCCAGCAGGTGATGGATCAGCCTGGAGTGTTGAGGAACATCTCCCAGCTCCACAAATCCACCACCAGCTGGGGATGGATCATCCTGGAATGCTGGGGAACATCTCCCAGCCCCACAAATCCACCACCAGCTGGTGATGGATCAGCCTGGAATGCTGAGGAACATCTCCCAGCCCCACAAATCCACCACCAGCAGGTGATGGATCAGCCTGGAGTGTTGAGGAACATCTCCCAGCCTCACAAATCCACCACCAGCTGGGGATGGACCATCCTGGAATGCTGGGGAACATCTCCCAGCCCCACAAATCCACCACCAGCTGGTGATGGATCATCCTGGAATGCTGGGGAACATCTCCCAGCTCCACAAATCCACCACCAGCTGGGGATGGATCATCCTGGAATGCTGGGGAACATCTCCCAGCCCCACAAATCCACCACCAGCTGGTGATGGATCAGCCTGGAATGCTGAGGAACATCTCCCAGCCCCACAAATCCACCACCAGCAGGTGATGGATCAGCCTGGAGTGTTGAGGAACATCTCCCAGTCCCACAAATCCACCACCAGCTGGGGATGGATCATCCTGGAATGCTGGGGAAGGTCTCCCAGCTCCACAAATCCACCACTAGCTGGTGATGGATCAGCCTGAAGTGCTGGGGAACATCTCCCAGCTCCACAAATCCACCACCAGCTGGGGATGGATCAGCCTGGAGAGCTGAGGAACATCTCCCAGCCCCACAAATCCACCACCAGCTGGTGATGGATCATCCTGGAATGCTGAGGAACATCTCCCAGCTCCACAAATCCACCACCAGCAGGTGATGGATCATCCTGGAATGCTGGGGAACATCTCCCAGCTCCACAAATCCACCACCAGCTGGTGATGGATCAGCCTGGAGTGCTGGGGAACATCTCCCAGCTCCACAAATCCACCACCAGCTGGTGATGGATCATCCTGGAGTGCTGGGGAACATCTCCCAGCTCCACAAATCCACCACCAGCTGGTGATGGATCAGCCTGGAGTGCTGGGGAACATCTCCCAGCTCCACAAATCCACCACCAGCTGGTGATGGATCATCCTGGAATGCTGAGGAACATCTCCCAGCCTCACAAATCCACCACCAGCTGGGGATGGATCATCCTGGAATGCTGGGGAACATCTCCCAGCCCCACAAATCCACCACCAGCTGGTGATGGATCATCCTGGAATGCTGGGGAAGGTCTCCCAGCTCCACAAATCCACCACCAGCAGGTGATGGATCATCCTGGAATGCTGGGGAACATCTCCCAGCTCCACAAATCCACCACCAGCTGGTGATGGATCATCCTGGAATGCTGAGGAACATCTCCCAGCCTCACAAATCCACCACCAGCTGGGGATGGATCATCCTGGAATGCTGGGGAACATCTCCCAGCCCCACAAATCCACCACCAGCTGGGGATGGATCAGCCTGGAATGCTGGGGAAGGTCTCCCAGCTCCACAAATCCACCACTAGCTGGTGATGGATCAGCCTGGAGTGCTGGGGAACATCTCCCAGCTCCACAAATCCACCACCAGCTGGGGATGGATCAGCCTGGAGTGCTGGGGAACATCTCCCAGCTCCACAAATCCACCACCAGCAGGTGATGGATCATCCTGGAGTGCTGGGGAACATCTCCCAGCTCCACAAATCCACCACCAGCTGGTGATGGATCATCCTGGAATGCTGAGGAACATCTCCCAGCCCCACAAATCCACCACCAGCTGGTGATGGATCAGCCTGGAGTGCTGGGGAACATCTCCCAGCCCCACAAATCCACCACCAGCTGGTGATGGATCATCCTGGAATGCTGAGGAACATCTCCCAGCCCCACAAATCCACCACCAGCTGGTGATGGATCAGCCTGGAGTGCTGGGGAACATCTCCCAGCTCCACAAATCCACCACCAGCTGGTGATGGATCATCCTGGAATGCTGAGGAACCTCTCCCAGCTCCACAAATCCACCACCAGCAGGTGATGGATCATCCTGGAATGCTGGGGAACATCTCCCAGCTCCACAAATCCACCACCAGCTGGTGATGGATCATCCTGGAGTGCTGGGGAACATCTCCCAGCCCCACAAATCCACCACCAGCTGGTGATGGATCATCCTGGAGTGCTGGGGAACATCTCCCAGCTCCACAAATCCACCACCAGCTGGTGATGGATCATCCTGGAATGCTGAGGAACATCTCCCAGCTCCACAAATCCACCACCAGCAGGTGATGGATCATCCTGGAATGCTGGGGAACATCTCCCAGCCCCACAAATCCACCACCAGCTGGTGATGGATCATCCTGGAATGCTGGGGAAGGTCTCCCAGCTCCACAAATCCACCACTAGCTGGTGATGGATCAGCCTGGAGTGCTGGGGAACATCTCCCAGCTCCACAAATCCACCACCAGCTGGGGATGGATCAGCCTGGAGTGCTGGGGAACATCTCCCAGCTCCACAAATCCACCACCAGCAGGTGATGGATCATCCTGGAGTGCTGGGGAACATCTCCCAGCTCCACAAATCCACCACCAGCTGGTGATGGATCATCCTGGAGTGCTGGGGAACATCTCCCAGCCCCACAAATCCACCACCAGCTGGTGATGGATCATCCTGGAGTGCTGGGGAACATCTCCCAGCCCCACAAATCCACCACCAGCAGGTGATGGATCATCCTGGAGTGCTGGGGAACATCTCCCAGCCCCACAAATCCACCACCAGCTGGTGATGGATCATCCTGGAATGCTGAGGAACATCTCCCAGCTCCACAAATCCACCACCAGCAGGTGATGGATCATCCTGGAATGCTGGGGAACATCTCCCAGCTCCACAAATCCACCACCAGCTGGTGATGGATCATCCTGGAATGCTGAGGAACATCTCCCAGCCCCCCCACCAGCTGTTTCATCCTCACCCTTCCCCTCTAGCATCCCTCTGGTGAGCAGGGGACAACCCAAATTTTGGTGGCCACCTCAAGTTTTCCTGCAGCCCTTCCAACCAGCTGAGCTCGTGAGACCTCCCTGCTTCCCTAGGCCAAGGTTGAACCAACTCCCATCTCCTGCTCGATGTTCTGAGGACCTTTTGGAGCTCCTGGAGTGGTTTTTTTGGGGTTTTTTTTGTTTTTTTTTTTTTTTTTTTTTGGTTTGTTTTGCTGTGGTGCAGTGGCAGAGGCTGCCCAGCAGCAGTGGTGGCTCAGTGCTGCAGAGCTTGGCTTTGGAGGTGCAGGAGGTGGGGTTGGAAGTTGCCTTGGTAACATTTTCCTGCTGCTGCCAGGGACATTTTGTTTTGTTCTCCGGCAGATCCAACCCTGGATTCCCAGGAGGATGAGGTGAATTTTGGGAACCTCTTGAGGCTTTGGGTTTTTTTTTTTTTTTTGGGGTTTGTTTGTTTGTTTTCTTGCTTGAAAAATGCTGGATTCGAAGTGATTTTTGGTGGTGGTTTTTTTTGTTTGTTTTGTTTCTCCCTTTTTTTTTTTTGTTTTGTTTTTTTTTTTTTTGCTTTCAGGGCTACTCAGAGTCTCCAGATCTGGAGTTTGAATATGCAGACACTGACAAATGGGCAGCAGAGCTCTCTGGTGAGGGATTCATCCCCAGGGATCAACCAGAAAGCAGCTTTGCCACCTCCATCATCCTGCAACCTGATCCTAGTGTGAGGTGTCCCTCTCCATGGCAGGGGGGGGGGGGGGAGGGTGGAACTAGATGATCCTTGAGGTCCCTCCCAACCCTAACAATTCTGTGATCATGGTCTCCACTCCCCCCTGCCCTCCTTTATCCATCTTCAAAGGTAGCTGGCATCCCATCATCATTTTTTTTTTTCTTTCCTAGCTTTGCTCTGGGTGCTTTGGGGTTTGGTTGGGGTTTGGGTTTTTTTTTTGTTTTTTTTTTTTTTTTTTTTTTTTTTGTTTGGTTTTTTTTTTTTTGCTGCTCCCCTTCCTCTTGGGCTGAAGGTGGTGGCCAGGGTTTGAGCTTTCTCTGGTGGCTTGCTGCAGGTGGTTGGAGATGTTCTGTCTTGCTCTTTTGGCAGAGCTCTACAGCTACACAGAGGGTCCTGAGTTCCTGCTCAACCGTAAGTGCTTCGAGGAGGACTTCAGGATCCATGGTAAGAGCTTTCTCTTGGCCTTCTCACCCCCCTCAGGGGAGGGACAGGGAGCTCCTAGAGGAGATTCATAGAATGGGTTGGGTTGGAAGGGATCTTAAAGCTCATCCAGTTCCAACCCCCCTGCTATGGGCAGGGACAGCTCCCACCAGCCCAGCTTGCTCAAGGCCTCATCCAGCCTGCTCCAGCCCTCAATGTCCTTCCTGGAGTGAGGGAAACCACCCCCAGGTTTCACCCCACAAGGGAACATTGGATATTGATGTCTGGAGCTAGATGCCAAGGATGGATCCAGAGCAAGGTCCTCAGCTGGGATCTGTGTGATGGAAAAGATTCACAGACTTCACAGATCCACAGAATGGGTTGGGCTGGAAGGGACCTTGAAGATCATCCAGCTCCAAGCCCCTGCCATGAGCAGGGACACCTCCCACCAGCACAGGTGGCTCAAGGCCTCATCCAGCCTGACCTTGAACACCTCCAGGGAGGGGACAGCCACAGCCTCCCTGGGCAACCTGTGCCAGTGTCTCCCCAGCCTCACTAGCAAGAATTTCTTCCTCATCTCCAGTCTCAGTCTCCCCTCTCCCATCTCATCCTATCACTACAGGGTAAGCAGAGGGCTGGAGCTGCTCTCCTGTGAAGACAGATTGAGAGAGTTGGGGCTGTTCAGTCTGGAGAGGAGAAGGCTCCCAGGAGACCTTCTGGTGGCCTTCCAGGATCTGAAGGGGGCTTCAAGAAAGCTGGGGAGGGACTTTTGAGGGTGTTAGGGAGTGATAGGACTGGGGGTGGTGGAGCAAAACTAGAAGTGGGGAGATTCAGATTGGGTGTTAGGAAGAAGTTTCTCACCATGAGGGTGGTGAGAGCCTGGCACAGGCTGCCCAGGGAGGTGGTGGAAGCCTCATCCCTGAAGGTTTTTGCAGCCAGGCTGGAGGTGGCTGTGAGCAACCTGCTGTGGTGTGAGGTGTCCCTGCCCGTGGCAGGGGGGTTGGAGCTGGCTGATCCTTGAGGTCCCTTCCAACCCTGACAGTTCTCTGATTCTCCATGGTGGTGTCCAGGGCAGGCCCAAATACTCTCAACCTTCTCTGCTTTTGTCTTTGCAGTGAGGGACAAGAAATGGACAGAGCTGGACAGGAACCAGCACCGCACCCACGCCATGAGGCTCCTGGACGGGCTGGAGGTCACCGCCCGGGAGAAGAGGCTGAGGGTTGCCAGAGCCATCCTTTACGTGGCCCAAGGTGACTTCAAGCTTCTGTCACCCCTTTAGTTTCCTCCTGGCTACATCTGGGTCACAGGTTGGAGGCTCTCAAAAGTGTTGAAGGTCATCTTCTCTCTTGGTTTTGCTCCTGGAGGTGTCCGGAGCTGAATCCAAGTCCTGTGGGAGCTTCGTAGTCGTGAGTCCAAAATTTAGACTCATGGAATTGTTAAGGTTAGAGGAAACCTTTAAGGTCATGGAGGCCAAGCATGATCCCTGCACTGCCAGGTCACCACTAAACCATGGAATTGTTCAGGAGGGAAGAGACATTTTAGGTCATGGAGTCCAAGCCTCTCCTGGCACTGCCAGGGCACCACCGAACCCTCAGCACCACAGCTCCAGGGCTTTGAATCCCCTCCCGGGATGGGGACTCCACCACTGCCCTGGGCAGCCTGGGCCAGGCCTGGACAACCCTCTTGGGACAGAAATTGTTCCTCATGGCCAACCTGAACCTCCTCTGGGGTGACTTTAGGTCATTTCCTCTCGTCCTATCATTTGTTTCTTGGGAGAAGAGCCCAACCCCTACCTGGCTTCAACCTCCTTTGAGGGAGGTGTAGAGAGCCAGAAGGTCTCCCCTCAGCCTCAACACCCCCAGGTCCTTCAGCTGCACCTCCCCAGCCCTGTTCTCCAGACCCATTTGACCAACCTCCCTGTGCCATCCCAGCTCTGCCCACTCCAGGGCAGTTCCACCTTCTCCATTTTGCTTTTGGCCTTCAAATGGAAGCTGGTTTTCATTCCTGCTGGGAATTTCTCTGGTGGGGATGTTGGGATCCCTGCAGGGGTGGGATCCAGCAAGGCTGTTGTTGCAGGCACCTTTGGGGAGTGTGGCTCTGAGGCTGAGGTGCAGGCTTGGATGAGGTACAACATCTTCCTCTTGCTGGAAGTGGGGACCTTCAACGCTCTGGTGGAGCTGCTGAACATGGAGATTGAGTGAGTACTGGGGGAGAGGTTGATAGAATGGCTTAGGTTGGAAGGGACCTTCAAGATCATCCAGTTCTAGCCCCCCTGCCATGGGCAGGGACACCTCCCACCAGCCCAGGTTGCTCAAGGCCTCATCCAGCCTGGCCTTGAACACCTCCAGGGAGGGGAGAGCCACAACCTCCCTGGGCAGCCTGTGCCAGTCTCTCTCCACCCTCACTACAAAGAATTTCTTCCTAATCTCCAGAAATAGCTCCAGAGCTCCTTGGTGGGAGGTTTTCCAGTTTGTGGCAGTTCCATTCCCTGATCCAGGAAGCTAATCTGGTTCCTGCAGCCAGTGGGATGACTTCTGATGTTGAGGGTGGGAATGTGATGTGGGATTACACCTGATCCATATAGGAATTCCCTATGAGCTGTGCTGCCTGGCAGCAAATAGAGATGGGTCTGTTCCTCCTCACTGAATCTCAGCATGGTGTGGGCTGGAAGGGAGCTCTGGAGCTCATCCACTCCAACCCCTCTGCTCCAGCAGGGCACCCACAGCAGCTTGCCCAGGGGCACAATGCCCAGGGAGGGGTGGAAGCTCTCCACACAAGGACACTCCACAACCTCTCTGGGCAGCCTGCTCCAGGCCTCCAGCAGCCTCACACCAAGAAAGTTTCTCCTTCTGCTGAGGTGGAACCTCCTGGGTGCCAGTTTGTGCCCCTTGCCCCTTGTGCTGTCCCTGGGCAGCACTGCCAAGAGTCTGCCCCCAGCCTCTTGCCCTCCACAGCTCCTTTTGCTGAGCATTGCTCAGATCCCTTCTTGGGCTTCTTTTCTCCAGGCTCTCAGCCTTTGCTCCTCACAGAGCTGCTCCCCTCAGCAGCTCCCCTGCACTCTCTCCAGCAGTTCCCTGGCTCTTGAACTGAGGAGCCCAGAGTCTGATCCCCTCCTCTTTGCCCCCCACCCTTTAGCTATTGAGCAGCACAAACACCTCCTCCCTCCCCAGTGCTGTGCCCAAGGTTGGCAGCAGATTCATGGAATGGGCTGGGTTGGAAGGGACCTCCACAGCTCACCCACTCCAACCCCCCCTGCAGTCAGCAGGGACATCCCCAACGAGCTCAGGTTGCCCAGAGCCCTGCTGAGCCTCCCCTTGAATACCTCCAGGAACGGGAACCCCTCCACCTCCCTGGGCAACCTGTTCCAGCGTTCCACCCCCGCCTCATGGTGCAAACCTTGTTCCTAAGGTGTGGCCCAGGGTCTGGCCGTGGTGTGGGGGCTGCTGGTGGCAGTGTGCAGCTGTCCCCAGGGTCCCTCTGAGGCTGTTGTCCCCCTGCAGTAACAGCGCCGCCTGCAGCAGCGCCGTCCGGAAGCCTGCCATCTCCCTGGCCGACAGCACCGACCTCAGGTAGGGCTGGGACTGCTCCTGGGCTGCCACAGGGACCTTGCCTCACCTGCTTTCTATAGCCAGCAGCCACCAGAAGGGGGTCCCAAGCCTGTCCCAGCTGAGGTGTGCTTAGAGTGATGGAATTGTTGGGGTTGGAGAAGAGCTTTAAGGTGGTCGAGTCCAAGCCTCAGCCCAGCGCTGCCAGGGCACCACCAAGCCATGGCCCTCAGCACCACAGCTCCAGGGCTTTGAAACCCCTCCTGGGATGGGGGCTCCACCAGTGCCCTGAGCCAGGCCTGGACAACCCTTTTGGGGAACAAATTGTTCCTCGTGGCCAACCTGAACCTCCCCTGGGGCAACCTGGGGACATTTCCTCTCATCTGATGTTCCTTGGGAGCAGAGCCCAACCCCCACCTGGCTCCAGCCTCCTCTCAGGAGCTGTAGAGAGCAATGAGGTCTCCCTCAGCCTCCTCTTCTCCAGGCTGCACACCCCCAGCTCCCTCAGCTGCTCCTCCCCAGCCCTGTTCTCCAGACCCTTCCCCAGCTTTGTTGCCCTTCCCTGGTTCTGCTCCAGCCTCTCAATGTCCTTCTTGGAGTGAGGAGCCCAAGACTGACCCCAGGACTCCAGGTGTGGCCTCCCCAGTGCTCAGTCCAGGGGGACAATCCCTGCCCTGCTCCTGCTGCCCACACTCTTGCTGATCCAAGCCTGGATGCTGGTGACCTTCTTGGCCACCTGGGGCTGCTCAGTCAGTACAAGTCCCTTCTGCTCAGCCTGTGTGTGGCTGGTTGGGGACATGCAGGCAGCAAACATGGCAGAACAAAGGTTTTGCTGCTTTGACCTGCAGAGGTGTTCTTCCCTGGTGCTTGAGCTCCCATCTCTTGGTGCATGGAGTCCAGCTGTGGTCTGGGCCCATCCAAGATCTTCCAGGTGGCCCTGGGTGCTGGTGGTAGCTCTGCAGAGCTCATCCTGACCTCCTTCTTTCTGCAGGGTGCTGCTGAACATCATGTACCTGATCGTGGAGACCGTCCGGCAGGAGGCTGAGGGGGACAAGCCTGAGTGGAAGAGCATGAGACAGACCTTCAGAGCAGAGCTGGGTGAGGACCAGGTGCTTCCAGGTGGATGGGATGGAGGTATCCAGGGCTGAAGAGCAAAGGGAGTGAGAAGAGGTTTGGCTCCAGGCTTTGGTTAAGGAAGGCTGGCAGCTCTGGGTTAGTTTCTGCTAGGTTGGAGCTTGCTGGTGGGGCCAGGGAGTGAGCAGAGGACACCAAGCAGCCTTTGCTGCTGTCTGGGTGCTCACTTCCTTGGGGGAAAAAGAAATTGACTGTTGGGGCTGCTGTTCCTTCTCAACATAGAGGGCAGAAATAATGAAGGGTCCAAGGTGTTGGAAAGGAGTCAAAGAGTAGTTTGGGTTGGAAAAGACCTTTAAGATGAGCTCAAGCAGGAGGTAACTCTGCCAAGCCTGGTGCTGAACCATGAAGGAAGAGAGGAACTGTCTGGGGTGAGGACCAGGTGCCTCCAGGTTTATGGGATGGAGATTTCCAAGGCTGGAGAGCAAAGAGAATGAGATGAGGTTTGGCTCCAGGCTTTGGTTAAGGAAGGCTGACAGCCTTGGGTTAGTTTCTGCTAGGTTGGAGCTTGCTGGTGGAGCAAGAGGTGAGCAGAGGACACCAAACAGCCTTTGCTGCTGTCTGGATGCCACTTCCTTGGGGAAAAAAAATTATTATTGGAGCTGTTGTTCCTTCTCAGCATAGAGGTGAGAAATAATGAAGGGTCCAAGGTGTTGGAAAGGAATCACAGAATAGTTTGGGTTGGAAAAGACCTTTAAGATGAGCTCAAGCAGGAGGTAACTCTGCCAAGCCTGGTGCTTAACCATGAAGGAAGAGAGGAACTGTCTGGGGTGGGATGAGGATCTTGGAGATGGGGAGGGTGAAACTGCAGAGGCCAGGAGAGGGTGCAGGGAGTGGTGCTGGTGGTTGGGGTGAGAAGAGGGACAAGGAATGCCTTGGACAATGGTGCTGTGTGGTTCCAGGAGCTCCTCTGTACAACAATGAACCCTTCTCTGTCATGCTCTTTGGGATGGTGACCAAGTTCTGCAGTGGCCATGCTCCACACTTCCCCATGAAGAAGGTTCTGCTCTTGCTCTGGAAGACTGTGCTGGTGAGGAGAGCCCCTGGGGGTGCTGCCAAGTGTCTTCTGCTTTGACTTCTGTTCTGCCTTTGAAGCTGGCTGAAACTGCTCCATCCTCTTGTTCTGGTGTTCAGCCAGGTAGTTTGTGCCCTGTTAGAGAATCATGGAATTGGTCTGGTTGGCAAAAACTTTTCAGGTCATGGAGTCCAAGCCTCACCCCAGCACTGCCAGGGCACCACCAAGCCATGGCCCTCAGCACCACAGCTCCACACCTTTGGAATCCCTCCAGGGATGGGGACTCCACCACTGCCCCTGGGCAGCCTGGGCCAGGCCTGGACAACCCTCAAGGGGCAGAAATTGTTCCTCATGGCCAACCTGAACATCCCCTGGGACATCTGGAAGGCATTCCCTCTCATCCTGTCACTTGTTCCCTGGGAGCAGAGCCCAGCCCCCACCTGGCTCCAGCCTCCTCTCAGGAGCTGCAGAGAGCAATGAGGTCTCCCTCAGCCTCCTCTTCTCCAGGCTGCACACCCCCAGCTCCCTCAGCTGCTCCTCCCCAGCCCTCTTCTCCAGACCCTTCCCCAGCTCTGTTGCCCTTCTCTGGCCCTGTACCAGCCCTCAATGTCCTTCCTGGAGTGAGGGAAACCACCCCCAGGTTTCACCCCACCAGGGAACATTGGATATTGATGTCTGGAGCTAGATACCAAGGATGGACCCAGAGCAAGGTCCTCAGCTGTGTGATGGAAAAGATTCACAGACTTCACAGATCCACAGAATGGGTTGGGTTGGAAGGGACCTTGAAGATCATCCAGCTCCAAGCCCCTGCCATGAGCAGGGACACCTCCCACCAGCCCAGGTGGCTCAAGGCCTCATCCAGCCTGACCTTGAACACCTCCAGGGAGGGGACAGCCACAGCCTCCCTGGGCAACCTGTGCCAGTGTCTCCCCACCCTCCATGGAAAGAACTTCAGCTGTGGATGGCTGAACACCCTCCTAACCCTTCTGTCTCTGACAACCACAGAGCAACCTGGGCAGATGGCATCTCTTTGTTTCACACTATGGGGGAAGGATTTGTGCCTCCTGGAGGGGCAGGTTTGGGGAGGGCAAGGTGGAGAATCACAGAATTGTCAGGGTTGGAAGGGACCTCCAGGCTCAGCCAGTCCCAACCCCCCTGCCATGCCCAGGGACACCTCACACCACAGCAGGTTGCTCACAGCCACCTCCAGCCTGGCTGCAAAACCCTCCAGGGATGAGGCTTCCACCACCTCCCTGGACAACCTGTGCCAGGCTCTCACCACCCTCATGGGCAAGAATTTCTTCCTAACATCCAATCTGAATCTCCCCACTTCTAGTTTTGTTCCATCCCCCCCAGTCCTATCACTCCCTGGCACCCTCAAAAGTCCCTCCCCAGCTTTCTTGGAGCCCCTTTCAGATCCTGGAAGGCCACCAGAAGGTCTCCTGGGAGCCTTCTCCTCTCCAGACTGCACAACCCCAACTCCTTCAGTCTGTCCTCATAGCAGAGGTGCTCCAAGCCCCTGCAGGGCATCCCCCATGCTCAAGGCTCTGTCTTCTGCCTTGCAGTGCACGCTGGGGGGGTTTGAGGAGCTGCAGAGCATGAAGGCAGAGAAGAGGGAGATCCTGGGCCTGCCCCCACTGCCCGAGGACAGCATCAAGGTGATCCGCAACATGCGGGCAGCCTCCCCCCCGGCCTCCGCCTCCGACCTCATCGAGCAGCAGCAGAAGCGAGGCCGCAGGGAGCACAAGGTGACAGGCAGGGGGAGGAGGGGGGGGACAGCTGGGGGCCTTGCACAGGCTGTCCCCAAGCTGCTCACCTGCCAGCCTCTTCCCCCTGCAGGCCCTGATAAAGCAGGACAACCTGGACGCCTTCAACGAGCGAGATCCTTACAAGGCTGACGACGCGCGGGAGGAAGAGGAGGAGAACGATGATGAGAACAGCCTGGAGGGAGAGACCTTCCCCCTGGAGCGGGATGAAGTGATGCCTCCCCCCACCCAGCACCCCCCCAGCGACCGCATCACCTGCCCCAAAGGGCTGCCCTGGGCCCCCAAGGTCCGGTGAGTCCACGGGGCAGGCCTTGGCTTAGGCTGTGGGGAGTCCTGGGGGCAGGTGGAGAAGGTGAAGGCTGTTAGCTGTGGAGAACTTCAGCAGGGATCTGGGGAAGATGTTGAGGTCCTGGAGCAGTTGGAGGAAGAGGGAGGCTGTTAACAGAGGAGAACTTCAGCAGGGACCTGTGGAAGATGTTGAGGTCCTGAAGCAGTTGGAGGAAGGTGGAGGCTGTTAACAGTGGAGAACTTCAGCAGGGACTTGGGGAAGATGTTGAGGATGGTGTGGTCAAGCTGATGGTCAATTTGGCTGTTCTGTGGTGGCGTGGGGCTCAGCACCATGCCCTCCAACTGAGCACCAGGGTTCTCCTGATGGGCTGTGGTGGAGCCAGGAGGATGTGACTCTTCCTCCTGTCCCTTCCCTGCAGAGAGAAGGACATTGAGATGTTCCTGGAGTCCAGCCGCAGCAAGTTCATCGGCTACACGCTGGGCAGGTGGGTTCAGCCTGGGATGGGGAGGGGATCCTGCTGCTCTGGGGGCTGCTGTTGTCCTCTGCTTGGCCACAGAGGAGTCCTCAGTCACCATGGCTGGTGGCTCAGGTTTGCTCCTGCCTCTTTGCCCTCTCTCCAGTGACACCAACACTGTGGTTGGTTTGCCCAGGCCCATCCACGAGAGCATCCGAACCCTGAAGCAGGTGAGTGCCTGCATGAGTTCCTCCAGCCCCTGCTGGTGTCCCTTCTGCCATCCCCCTGCACCCACCAGGGCCTGGGTGCCTTTTCCTGGTCCCTCTCCCACGTATTCAAGCCCTGTGATGGGAGCAGGCTCCCATTTCCCACCCCATTCCTTACTGGCTTCATCCTTTTCTTACCGGGGTTGTCCCAGAGGTGAGGCCAGCAGGCACCACCCTTGCCTGGCACCACTGGGACAGGAGGAACAGAGGTTCCTGGGGGGATTTAAGGTGGTGGCAGTGTGGGGTGGCCATGGTGTGATCCTCTGGTGTCTCCTGCAGCACAAGTACACATCCATAGCTGAGGTCCAGGTGCACATGGAGGACGAGTACCTGCGCTCCCCATTCTCTGGGGTGAGTGGAGATGAGGATGGGATGAAGCTCCTGGGCTGGCACCTGGGGGCATTGGGTCCCACCAAGTCTTTTGGCTGGGTTGTGGGAGCTTTGTTCAGCTGAGGAGGTGGAAAGCACTCATTTGTCTGGGGGCAGAGGGTTGGGGGGTGTGAGGAGGCTTTGGGTAAGGAGCTGGATGTATCCTGCCCTTGAGATGGGAGCTGAGCCAGGCCCATGGTGCTGGTGATAGCTCTTCCTGTGAGGTTTTCTGCTCTCTCCTGGCACCAGGGGGAAGAAGAAGTGGAGCAAGTCCCTGCAGAGATCCTGTACCAAGGCCTCCTGCCCAGCCTGCCACAGTACATGGTGAGCTGGGAGCATTGGGGGTTGTCCCTGGGCTCAGTGCTGGGGGCTCCTCTCCACTGCTCCATCCATTTCCAGTGATGCCCCTCAGGTTTTCTTCCCTCCCCATGGGTACATCCCAGGGAGAATGGTTTGGAAGTAAAAGAGGCAGATTGAGAGTGGAGAGAGAAGGGAGAAATGTTTGACCCTGAGGGTGGGGAGAGCCTGGCCCAGGCTGCCCAGAGAGGTGAGAGCTGCCCCATGGCTGGCACCATTGCAGGTCAGGTTGTTTGGGGCTGGGAGCAACCTGCTGTGGTTGGGGCTGTCCCTGGGGACTGCAGAGGGTGGGACTGGAGGAGCTTGGAAGGTCCCTTCCCACCCAAACCAGTCTGGGATTCTGTTACTGCCTCCTGCAGTGGGAGTGGAGCCTTTGGCTGCTCCCCCCCTGTTGCCATCTCCTTTTCCATCTCTCCCTTCTCTCCAGATTGCCCTGCTGAAGATCCTCCTCGCTGCAGCCCCAACCTCCAAAGCCAAGACTGATTCCATCAACATCCTGGCAGATGTCTTGCCAGAGGAGATGCCGTGAGTGAGCACCAGGGAGCTGGGGGGTGGTGCTGGGAAGGGCAAAGTGGGCGGGGGGGGGAGCTGGGGAGGTGGTGGTGGTGGGAAGGGAAAGGTGGGCATGGGAGGGAGCAGGCAGGGTGGAGGTGGTGGGGAAGGGAAAGGCAGGCAGGGGAGGGAGCAGGCAGGGTGGAGGTGGTGGGGAAGGGAAAGGCAGGCATGGGAGGGAGCAGGCAGGGTGGAGGTGGTGGGGAAGGGAAAGGCAGGCAGGGGAGGGAGCAGGCAGGGTGGAGGTGGGAAGGGAAAGGTGGGCATGGGAGGGAGCAGGCAGGGTGGAGGTGGTGGGGAAGGGAAAGGCAGGCAGGGGAGGGAGCAGGCAGGGTGGAGGTGGTGGGGAAGGGAAAGGCAGGCAGGGGAGGGAGCAGGCAGGGTGGAGGTGGTGGGGAAGGGAAAGGCAGGCAGGGGAGGGAGCAGGCAGGGTGGAGGTGGTGGGAAGGGAAAGGCAGGCAGGGGAGGGAGCAGGCAGGGTGGAGGTGGTGGGAAGGGAAAGGCAGTCAGGGGAGGGAGCAGGCAGGGTGGAGGTGGTGGGGAAGGGAAAGGCAGGCAGGGGAGGGAGCAGGCAGGGTGGAGGTGGTGAGGAAGGGAAAGGCAGGCAGGGGAGGGAGCAGGCAGGGTGGAGGTGGGAAGGGAAAGGTGGGCATGGGAGGGAGCAGGCAGGGTGGAGGTGGTGGGGAAGGGAAAGGCAGGCAGGGGAGGGAGCAGGCAGGGTGGAGGTGGTGGGGAAGGGAAAGGCAGGCATGGGAGGGAGCAGGCAGGGTAGAGGTGGGAAGGGAAAGGTGGGCATGGGAGGGAGCAGGCAGGGTGGAGGTGGTGGGGAAGGGAAAGGCAGGCAGGGGAGGGAGCAGGCAGGGTGGAGGTGGTGGGGAAGGGAAAGGCAGGCAGGGGAGGGAGCAGGCAGGGTGGAGGTGGTGGGGAAGGGAAAGGCAGGCAGGGGAGGGAGCAGGCAGGGTGGAGGTGGTGGGGAAGGGAAAGGCAGGCAGGGGAGGGAGCAGGCAGGGTGGAGGTGGTGGGAAGGGAAAGGCAGGCAGGGGAGGGAGCAGGCAGGGTAGAGGTGGGAAGGGAAAGGTGGGCATGGGAGGGAGCAGGCAGGGTGGAGGTGGTGGGAAGGGAAAGGCAGGCAGGGAGGGAGCAGGCAGGGTGGAGGTGGTGGGGAAGGGAAAGGCAGGCAGGGGAGGGAGCAGGCAGGGTGGAGGTGGTGGGGAAGGGAAAGGCAGGCAGGGGAGGGAGCAGGCAGGGTGGAGGTGGTGGGAAGGGAAAGGCAGGCAGGGGAGGGAGCAGGCAGGGTAGAGGTGGTATGGTTTGGGCTTGAGGCCTCCTGGGTGACCTGAGCATCATCTGCTCAGTGGTGGGCCAGGAATTGTGCTTTGCTGCAGGAGGCATGGCAGGACTGTCCACTGGCAAGGTGTGGACACTGCCCCCAGCCCACCAACCCCTCTGTGTCCCTCAGGACCACAGTGCTGCAGAGCATGAAGCTGGGGGTGGATGTCAATAGGCACAAGGAGATCATTGTCAAAGCCATTTCTGCTGTGCTGCTTCTGCTGCTCAAGCACTTCAAGCTCAATCACATCTACCAGGTGTGGTGGGGCAGGCTCTGGCCACCCTGCATGGAGCTTTGGGGTTGGGGAGGACCCAAGGTGGTTCCCTCTTCATAGAAGCCTAGAATGGGAGGGGTTGGAAGGGAACTCAGGAGATCATTCAGTTCAATCCCCCTGCCAGAGCAGCATCACCTAAGGCAGGTCACACAGGAACACATCCAGGTGGGGATTCAAAGTATCCACACAAGGAGACTCCACAACCTCTCTGGGCAGCCTGCTCCAGGCCTTCAGCACCCTCAGATTTACTCCTCCTGTCCAGGTGGAACCTCCTGGATTCCAGTTTGTGCCCCTTGGCCTGTCCCTGGGCACCACTGCCAAGAGTCTGCCCCCAGCCTCTTGCCCCCCACAGCTCCTTTGTCTCTTGCTGAGCATTGCTCAGCTCCCCTCTGGGGCTGCTCTTCTGCAGGCTCTCAGCCCCAGGGCTCTCAGCCTTTGCTCCTCCCAGAGCTGCTCCAGGCCACTCTGCATCCTCCCAGCCTCCCATGGACTCTCTCCAGCAGTTCCCTGTGCCTGTGGAGCCCAGACCTGGACCTAGCAGTCCAGATGTGGCCTGCCTAGAGCAGAATAGAGGAGGAGAACCTCCCTTGCCCTGCTGGCCACACTCTTCTTCATGCCCCCCAGGACACCATTGACCTTCCTGGCCACGAGGGCACCTTGCTGTCCCATGGAGAGCTTATTGTCCCCCAGCATTCCCAAGTCCTTCTCCATGGGGCTGCTTTCCAGCAGCTCAGCCTCTCACCTGTGCTGGTGCCTGCTGCTCACTGCTCTCTCTCCCTAGTTTGAGTACATGGCCCAGCACCTGGTCTTTGCCAACTGCATCCCTCTCATCCTCAAGTTCTTCAACCAGAACATCATGTCCTACATCACTGCCAAGAACAGGTAGTGGAAGGGGGAAGACCTGCCTGTGGGGAGGGGGAATCCCTGCTTCCTGTGTTCCCCTCCCTGGCTGGTCTGTGGAGGTGTTGGGGCAGGTGGGATCTGGGGGAGCAGCTGGACACCTCCTCTCCTTCCTGCAGCATTTCGGTCCTGGACTATCCATACTGTGTGGTGCATGAGCTGCCAGAGCTGACTGCTGAGAGCCTGGTGAGTGGCTTCCTCTCTGCCAGGTCCTGGCACCCTAGGGGGCACCATGGATGTGGGGAGGCAGCAGGCATCCAACACCCAGCCCTGGAACCCTCAGCACTCCTGTGCTTGGCCCCTGGTGCTTTGGAGGGTGCTTGGGGTTGGCAGATGTTTACTGCCTGCATGACCTCTCTGGGTGAGGGTCCTCAGACCAGAGCAGCCTCTGCTCATCCCTGCTCTGGTCTTACAGAATCATCAAATTGTTTGAGTTGGAAAAAAGTTTCCAGCTCATGGAGTCCAACCTTTAACTGCCAGGGCACCACCAAGCCCTGGCCCTCAGCACCACAGCTCCAGGGCTTTGAAACCCCTCCAGGGATGGGGACTCCACCACTGCCCTGGGCAGCCTGGGCCAGGCCTGGACAACCCTCAAGGGGCAGAAATTGTTCCTCATGGCCAAGCTGAACCTCCCCTGGGGTAGCCTGAGAACATTTCCTCTTGTCCTATCTCTTGTTTCTTGGCAGCAGAGCCCAACCCCCACCTGGCTCCAACCTCCTCTCAGGAGCTGCAGAGAGCAATGAGGTCTCCCTCAGCCTCCTCTTCTCCAGGCTGAGCACCCCCAGCTCCCTCAGCTGCTCCTCCCCAGCTCTGTTCTCCAAACCCTTCCCCAGCTCTGTTGCCCTTCTCTGGCCCTGCCCCAGCCTCTCAAGGTCCTTGGAGTTAGGAGCCCAAGACTGACCTCAGGACTCAAGCTGTGGCCTCCCCAGTGCCCAGCCCAGGGGCACAATCCCTGCCCTGCTCCTGCTGGCCACATTCTTGCTGCTCCAGGCCAGGCTGCTGGTGCCCTTCTTGCCCACCTGGGCACCCCCTGCCTCATCTCCAGCCACTGTCACCCCAGGTCCTTTCCCACTGGGCAGTCTCCAGCCACTCTGCCCCCAGCCTGAAGCATTCATGGGGTTGTTGTGACCCATGTTGAGGACCTGGCACTTGGCCTCCTTGACCCCAGCCTGGCCAGGTCCCATTGATCCCATTGACCCCAGCCTATGGATCCAGCCTGTCCCATTGATCCCACTGACCCCAGCCTATGGATCCAGCCTGTCCCATTGATCCCACTGACCCCAGCCTATGGATCCAGCCTGTCCCATTGATCCCATTGACCCCAGCCTATGGATCCAGCCTGTCCCATTGATCCCATTGACCCCAGCCTATGGATCCAGCCTGTCCCATTGATCCCATTGACCCCAGTCCGTGGATCCAGCCTGTCCCATTGATCCCATTGACCCCAGCCTATGGATCCAGCCTGTCCCATTGATCCCATTGACCCCAGTCCGTGGATCCAGCCTGTCCCATTGATCCCATTGACCCCAGTCCGTGGATCCAGCCTGTCCCATTGATCCCATTGACCCCAGCCTATGGATCCAGCCTGTCCCATTGATCCCATTGACCCCAGTCCGTGGATCCAGCCTGTCCCATTGATCCCATTGACCCCAGTCCGTGGATCCAGCCTGTCCCATTGATCCCATTGACCCCAGCCTATGGATCCAGCCTGTCCCATTGATCCCATTGACCCCAGTCCGTGGATCCAGCCTGTCCCATTGATCCCAGCCCATGGATCCAGCCTGGCCATGTCCCATTGATCCCAGCTCATGGATCCAGCCTGGCCATGTCCCATTGATCCCAGCTCATGGATCCAGCCTGGCCATGTCCCATTGATCCCAGCCCAGGGATCCAGCCTGGCCATGTCCCATTGATCCCAGCCCAGGGATCCAGCCTGGCCATGTCCCATTGATCCCAGCCCAGGGATCCAGCCTGGCCATGTCCCATTGATCCCAGCCCAGGGATCCAGCCTGTCCCATTGATCCCATTGACCTCAGCCCATGGATCCAGCCTGTCCCATTGATCCCATTCATGGATCCAGCCTGGCCAGGTCCCTCTGCAGAGCCTCCAACCCTCCAGCAGCTCCACACTGCCACCCAGCTTGGTGCCATCTGCAGCCATACAGAGGGTGCCTCAAATCTTCTCACCCAAATCATCGATGAAGACATCAGAGGAACTGGCCTTGGTTGTGAGCCCTGGGGGCACCCCTGGTGAGCAGCCACCAGCTGGAGTTAACTCTTGCCTGACCCTTGCCTCTGCTTCCCTGCAGGAAGCTGGAGACAACAACCAGTTTTGCTGGAGGAACCTCTTCTCCTGCATCAACCTCCTGCGCATCCTCAACAAGCTGACCAAATGGAAGCACTCCCGCACCATGGTGAGGGCCAGGGGAGCCCCTGGGGCTCAGCCCAGCTGGACTGGGCTGTCACAGGCTGCTGAGGGGGCTGTGGGTACCTGGAGGTGCCCTTTTTGCAGCACCCCAGACCTCGATGTGGAGTAGGAGGGGAGAGAGAGGGTAGGTGGGAGAAGGAAGGTGAAAACGCTGCTGGATGAGGAGGGTGGGATGAAGATCTGGCTACAGATGGTCTAGGTGGAAATGTCCCTGCTGAGTGCAGGGGAGTTGGACAAGGTGACCTCCAAGGGTTCCTTCCAACCTGATGCATTCTAGGATGTCCCTGCTGGCTGCAGTGGGATTGGAAAAGATGCCCTCCAAGGGTTCCTTCTAGTTTGGTGCATTCAATAATTCTAAGATGTCTCTGTTGACTACAATGAGGTTGGACAAGATGCCCTCCAAGGGTTCCTTCTAGTTTGGTGCATTCAATAATTCTAAGATGTCTCTGTTGACTACAATGAGGTTGGACAAGATGCCCTCCAAGGGTTCCTTCTAGTTTGGGGCATTGAATGATTCTAAGCTGTCCCTGCTGGCTGCAGTGGGGTTGGACAAGATGACCTCCAAGGGTTCCTTCCAGCCTGATGATTCTGATTGAATGATTCTAAGCTGTCCCTGCTGGCTGCAGTGGGGTTGGACAAGATGACTTCCAAGGGTTCCTTCCAGCCTGATGCATTCTGTGGTGCAATGATTGTAAGATCTGACTGCAGGGAGGTTGGTTTGGATGCCCTTGAAGGGTTGCTTCGGGCCAGGCCGGGCTGTGACCGTGCCCTGCTGTCCCTGCAGATGTTGGTGGTCTTCAAGTCGGCACCCATCCTGAAGCGGGCCCTGAAGGTCAAGCAGGCCATGATGCAGCTCTACGTCCTGAAGCTCCTCAAGGTGCAGACCAAGTACCTGGGCAGGCAGTGGAGGAAGAGCAACATGAAGACCATGTCGGCCATCTACCAGAAAGTGCGGCACCGCCTCAACGACGACTGGGCCTACGGCAACGGTGCGGCCCCGGGGCTGCCGCACAGCCTCCCGCCGCCTGCGGCCCCTCCCCTCCCCTGCGGCCCTCTCCCCGATGGCCCCCTCCCCTGCGGCCCCGGGGCTGCCGCACAGCCTCCCGCCGCCTGCGGCCCCTCCCCTCCCCTGCGGCCCCCTCCCCTCCCCTCCCCGCGGCCCCGGGGCTGCCGCACAGCCTCCCGCCCCCTGCGGCCCCTCCCCTCCCCCTGCGGCCCCCGGGCGGCTGCCGCACAGCCTCCCGCCCGCCTGCGGCCCCTCCCCTCCCCTCCCCCCCCTGCGGCCCCCTCCCCTCCCCTGCGGCCCCTCCCCTCCCCCTCCCCCTGCGGCCCCTCCGCCCCCTCCCCCTCCCCCTCCCCTGCGGCCCCTCCCCTCCCCTCCCCTGCCCCCCCCCTCCCCTCCCCTGCGGCCCCCCTCCCCTCCCCTCCCCCTGCGCCCCCTCCCCCTCCCCTCCCCTGCGGCCCCCTCCCCTCCCTCCCTCCCCTCCCCTCCCCTCCCCTCCCCTGCGGCCCTCCCCCCCTCCCCTCCCCTCCCCCCCCTCCCCTCCCCTCCCCTCCCCTGCCCCTCCCCTCCCCTGCGGCCCTTCCCCTCCCCCCTCCCCTCCCCTCCCCTGCGGCCCCTCCCCTCCCCCCTCCCCCTGCGGCCCTTCCCCTCCCCTCCCCTCGCCCTCCCCTCCCCTCCCCCTCCCCTCCCCTCCCCTGCGGCCCTCCCTCCCCTCCCCTCCCCTGCGGCCCTTCCCCTCCCCTCCCCTGCGGCCTCCCTCCCCTCCCCCCTCCCCTCCCCTCGCCCCCTCCCCTCCCCTGCGGCCCTTCCCCTCCCCCTCCCTTCCCCCTCCTGGCCCCCTCCCTTCCCCTCCTGGCCCCCTCCCTTCCCCTCCTGGCCCCCTCCCTTCCCCTCCTGGCCCCCTCCCCTTCCCCTCTCTCCACCCCGCTCCATTGCCTTAAAAACCCCTGCAGCCCTTTCCCTGAGGGCCTTTCAGCTGGCTGAAGATCCCTAAGCCCTCTCTGTGAGCCATTTTTCTCCCCAACTCCTTTTTGCCCAGACCTTGATGCCCGTCCCTGGGACTTCCAGGCGGAGGAGTGTGCCCTGCGTGCCAGCATCGAGCGCTTCAACTCGCGCCGCTACGACCGTGCCCACGGCAACCCTGAGTTCCTGCCCGTGGACAACTGCCTGCAGAGCGTGCTGGGCCAACGTGTGGACCTGCCTGAGGACTTCCAGGTCAACTATGACCTGTGGCTGGAAAGAGAGGTCTTCTCCCGCCCCATCTCCTGGGAGGAGCTGCTGCAGTGATGGACGGACGGACGGATGGATGGACGCGGGGAGGTGGCAGGAGGGGGATGCTTTGGGAAGGGGCTGTGGTGGCTGCCCTGCTGGGGTGGGCTTGGGGAGAAGCTTGGAGATGTGGGGTACTGGTTCAGACACTGCCCTTGTCCCTCAGACACAGTCATTGTCCCTCGGACCTGCCTGCCCTTGCCCCTCGGACGCTGCCCTTGCCCCCCTCTTGCTTCCTGCCAGGCTGTGCCTGAGCTGAGGGTGAAGCCTTGGTGGGTGGCCACAGCCACCTGGAAGTCTCCTGTTGGGTGGTTGGGGACCTGTGTGTGCCCCCTGGTTGATGGAGGTGGCACCACCCTCACCCTCCTCCTGCCCCCCTCCCCCCCAAGCTGGGAGGGAGAAGGGGGAGCGGAACAAAACAGGGTGGAGGGAACTTTCGGAGCTGCTGTGGCAGCCAAGCGGTTTGTCCCCCCCGGCCCCCACCTGGGGACACGGTGAGAGGGCCCCGGGGGTGCTGGGGGGGGGGGCTGGAGCAGCAGGGGAAGGGCTGGAGGCTGCAGTTCCCCTTTGCTCCGCTGGGTGGCGTGGGCGAGCTGTACACAAAGATCCATGCTGAGAGCTGAGCTGAGCGCCTCGGCTGCGTCTGTGTCCCTTGTCCCCTCTGTCCCCATCCCTCAGCAGCGCCTGGAGATGAACCAGGGAGTGCCCAGCTGGCCAAGAAGGCCACCAGCATCCAGGCTTGGGTCAGACAGTGTGGGCAGCAGGAGCAGGGCAGGGAGTGTGCCCCTGGACTGGGCACTGGGGAGGCCACAGCTTGAATCCTGGGTTTAGTTTTGGGTCCCTCACTCCAAGGAGGACTTTGAGAGGCTGGAGCAGGGCCAGAGAAGGGCAACAGAACTGGGGAAGGGTCTGGAGAGGAGCAGCTGAGGGTGTTCAGTCTGGAGGAGGCTGCGGGGAGACCTCATTGCTCTCTACAGCTCCCTGAGAGGAGGTTGGAGCCAGGTTGAGGTTGGTTTCTTCTCCCAAGGAACAAGTGGTAGGACCTCAAGTTGCCCCAGGGAAGGTTCAGGTTGGCCCTGAGGAGCAATTTCTTCCCCAAAAGTGTTGTCCAGGCCTGGCCCAGGCTGCCCAGGGCAGTGTTGGAGTCCCCACCCCTGGAGAGGTTTCACAGGTGTGGAGCTGTGGTGCTGAGGGCATGGTTTGGGGGTGCCCTGGCAGTGCTGGGTCAATGGTTGAACTCCATAATCTTAAAGGTCACCTCCAACCCAACCAATTCCATCATTCTCCCTCACTGGTTGCCTGCCTTTGCCCAGCCCCCAGTCCAGGAGCTGAGCTGTGGGGCCCATCCTGTCTCTCATCATGGCTACGAGGGGACCTCAAGCCAGAGCCCAGCAATCCTTCCAGGGTCCTTAATGCTGCACCCTGACCTCATCCCCCATTGAGCAGCACCCACTGGGTGCTTTCCTTGCACCCCCAGAGGTGCAGGCTGGTGGGATACTGGTGGCTGAGGTGTGAGCCAAGCCAGGCTGTCTCCATCACACCTCACTCCCAAACGTTCCCAGCTGGGCTGAGCAGGGAAGAACTTCTTGAAACTGAGCTTTATTGCTTTAAAAAAAAAAAAAAAAAAAAAAAAAAAAAAAAAAAAGGGAACAAAATCCACCCCCACCTCTTCCTGGTGGGAAGAGGGAGAACCAGGGCAGGAGAGGTCCCAGGCAGGGGTGGGCACCCACCATGGGCATGGATGTTGAGCCCAGAGGGTGGGGAACATCCTCCCAGGGCTTGTTGGGCTGCTTCTGGCTGCTTTGGGAGGTTGGTTTGGGGTGGATCAGCAGGTTGGGTGCCTTGGGGAATGGCATCTGTGGTACCCAACTGAGGTTGCCCCCACCTCAGCATCAAGCTGGGGGCAAGTTGGGAACCCTAGGGGAGGGTGGCATGGGGGTGGTCATCGTGGCATCACCTGCTCCTGGGGTGGGCAGGAGCAAGGGGAGGTCCTGCTCCTGACCTTGGGTCCTTTGCCTGTGGTGGAAGGGTCCCAGTGGTTGGAGGTGCTGTGGTGGGGGTGGGGGTCACTGGTTGGAGATGTTGGGGGGAGAGGAGGGGTCCCAGTGGGTGGAGATGTGATCTTGGTGGGGGTCCCAGTGGGTGGAGATGTTGTGATGGTGGTGGGGGTTCCATAGGCTGGAGATGGGGGGGGGATGTCACTTTGCAGATGTTGGGGGGGTAGTGGGGTCCCAGTGTCTGGAGAGGTTGTGGTGGGGTGGTGGTGGTGGTGGTGGGTCCCAGTGGCTGGAGAGGTTGTGGTGGTGGTGGTGGGGGGGTCCCAGTGGCTGGAGAGGTGGTGGTCGGGGTGGGAGGTCACTGGTTGGAGATGTTGGAGGGGGAGGGGGGGGATCTCAGTGGCTGGAGATGTTATGGTGAAGGGGGGGGTTCCTGTGAGACCCCAGCTTCTACCAATGAGGACCCCAATTTCTACCACTGGAGACCACAACTTCTACCTCTGAGGACCCCAATTTCTACCACTGATGGCTGCACTTGGTGGTGGTGGGGGAGTCATCACATTTCAGCTGGGGAGGGGGAGCCCTCCCCCCAAAATCACCTGGTACCCCCCTGCCATGATGCTGCCATGGAACACCCCCCCCCCCCTCCCCCTCCTCTTCAGCCATACCTGAGGCTGGTGCCCCCCAGGTTGGGCATTTAGGGGTGCAGGCTGGGGGGGAAGGATTGGGGGCAGCCCCATGGGAATCCACTCGCTGGAGGTGCCTGGTTTTGGGGGGGGGGGGGGGGTCCCAAGCTGCCACTGCCACCCCTGCTGGGGCAGACTGGATTTGGGGGTGATCACTTTCCACCCCTCCAAAGCCAAGGAGTCCTCCTTTGACCCACCCAGAATGAGACCAGGACCCATGGCTGGGATGCAGGAAAAGCTTGGGGTGCACTGAGGAGGGGGTTAAGGGTGACCCTACCCAGCTGCTCCCAAACCTTTTGGTGCTTTGGGGATGGGGGGGGGGGGGGGGAGGGCAGCAGGGCATGCTCGGGGGGGTGACAATGGTCTGTGTCCCTCCCTGGGGAGGGGGAGGGGGCAGGGGAGGGGGTGGATCACGTAGCCCAATTCAGCAGGCTGCTGGTGGCCTCTTTGCCCTTCACCCTCAGGGGCACCAAGGTGGGAGGTTTGTAGTCGTGTTCGGGGGGGGTCTCGAAGTGGTGGGTGCCCAGGGCCGGGGCGGGGAGGCTGTGCAGGGAGTAGAGGCTGTTGATGGCCGGATGGGGGCCGGGGGAAGAGGGGATGCCCATGAAGCTGGTGAGGTTGCTGTGAGGGGAGGGGTAGGGAGACATGCAGGGGGTGGGGATGCTCTCGGCCGGCAGGAGCCCCCCGGGGCTGCCGGGGCCGGGGCTTGGCCACAGGTTGTGCTGCAGCTGGAAAGAAAAGGATCAGAATCAACCCCAAGGTGAAGTGGGGGGCGGGGGGTCAGCTGAAGGTGGGGACCATGGCATCCCACCTCCCCTTGGATCCTCCTCACCTCCCCACCCGGGATCCTTCTCACCTCCCCTTGGATCCTCCTCACCTCCCCAACTTGGATCCTTCTCACTTCCCTTGGATCTCCTCACTCCCTCTTGGAGCCTTCTCACTTCTCTTGGATCCTCCTTACCTCCCCACCTTGGGTCCTACTCATGCCCCCTCCTCGCCCCCTTCCTTGGATCCTCCTCATCCTCCTCCACTTGGATCTCCATCACCTTCTCCCCCCTCTTTCCCCTCCCCCCCCCCCCACTTTGGATCCCTCTTGCCTTGGATCCTCCATCACCCCCACCTCCCAGTTTGGACTCCCCCTCACCCCACTCCCTTTGGATCCTTCTCCCACCCCCCAGTTTGGATCCCACTCACCCCTTCACACCCCTCTCCTTTCATCCCTTCCTCATCCTCCCCTTGGATTCCCCCTCACACCTCCCCCCATTTGGATGCCCCTCACCTATGGATCCTACTAATTCCCCCTCCCTGCCCCGTTTGGATCCCACTCACCTCCTCACACCCCTCCCTTGGATCCTCTTCACCCCCTTCTCCCCTTCCCCAACATTTGGATCCCTCCTACCCCACTCCCTTTGGCTCCTCCTTAGCCTCCTACCTCCCATTTTGTCTCCCCCTCACCCCACTCCCCTTGGACCCCCCTCACCCCTTCTTTGCCTCCCTCCTTCCTCCCTACCCCAGATCTATTTCTAGTTGCTCATGGGGGGTTGAATCCTGGTTCAAATCTTTCCCCCCACCCCTCCTTCCCTCCCCCAAGATGCCTGTGGGAGCTTTGGGCACTGGGGCTGTGTCTGAAGAGAAAAAGAGGGCAGCTAAAGAGGTTTCTTGGAGGGGAGCACCCCAAAACCTGCCCCAGAGTTTGGAGGGGGGGGATGACAGACAAACCACCCTCACCCCCCAGGTGTCCACATGAGCTGCTGCTGCTGCTGCTTTCCCCCTTTTCCATCCCTGCTTTTCCCAGGGGGATGAGGGGGCACAGGAGGGGCAAAAAAAAGAGGTGCTGAGGGTCCTTGGGTGCTGGGAGCTTTGCCCTGGCACGGGGAGGGGTGGGGGTGGGGGCAGACAGCAGAGGGTGGGGGGCAGGCAGCCCCTGGGGCACCTCTCACCTCCTGGATTTTCCCGAAGCGTTCTCGTTTGCGCCACTTGGCTCTGCGGTTCTGGAACCAGACCTGGGGGAGCAGGGAGGGAGGGGGCTGAGGTGCAGGGACCCACTGCCCCCCCCCCCTCCCCCAACCCCTGGGTGAGACCCTTCCAACTCTCCCCCTCCCACCTCCCCAGCCCTCTGCCCAGCAGGAAAAGAACCCCCGAGGAGCTGCTGGGCTCCTGGTGAGCTCCAGCTCTGAGCTCTCCAGGCTTTTCCCTCTGCCAGGAGGGGCAGAAATCTTCCTTATCCCTCCGGGAGCAGAAGCAGCCCTGCTCCAGGCACCCTCTTCTCTCCCATCACCTTCTGGGCCTCATTTGTCCCAAGTTTTGATGCGGATTGAGGTTCTTTGGGTCCTGTGTGGTCATGAGGAACCATCTGTGGGATCGGGCTGGAGGTGGGGATGCTCCAGGAGCATCTCCCAGGGGTCACAAGGACCCTCCTGCATGTCCTCTAGATGGGGCTGGGGCTGGAGTTGGCTGTGACAGCTCCAGCAGCATCTCCCAGAGGTCACAAGAACCCTCCTGCATGTCCTCTAGATGGGGCTGGGGCTGGGGCTGGAGCTGGAGTTGGGGTGGTGACAGCTCCAGGAGCATCTCCCATAGGTCACAGGGACCCTGCATGACCCCTGGATGCTGCTGGGTGGGATGGGACTGGAGTTGGGGGGTGGTGACAGCTCCAGCAGCATCTCCTAGAGGTCACAAGGACCCTCCTGCATGTCCCCTGGATGGGGCTGGGACTGGAGTTGGGATGGTGAAGGCTCCAGCAGCACCTCTTGGAGAGGAGGACGTGGTGCTGGGGTGCTCACCACAGGACTCTCCTGGTTCTGGGCAAATTCATCTAAATCCATCTCAAACTGGGGCTCAGAGGCTGTGGTGGCTGCAGGCTCAGGGCGCACATCCCCTGCCTCTGCCTTGTCCCTGTCTCCTGCCCCGTGGGGAGGGCAGCAGCCAGGACTGGGTGGCTTGAAGGACCCAGCACCCATTGCCATCCTGCCTTTGCTTTTCTCCCTCTTGGGTGCCTCCTCCACCCCCCTCTCCTCACTGGGAGCCTCAAACCACATGGAGATGCCTCTGGAAGGAGCTGGAGATGCCTCTGGAAGGAGCTCACTGGCCTGACGCAAGAGTGATGCAGAGCTGGGTGGGGGGGGGCTGAGGGAGGGCCTCATCCTGCCCTCCCACCCCACCTCTCAATCCATCCTGAACCCCTGGGGACCCCTGTCCTGGGATGGCAGCTCCATTGCTGCTGGTCCTGGGCTGGAGGGAGCTGGGTTGTGGGGGTGAGGTGGGGAGGGAGGCTGGAAATGATGAATGTGTTGGGGGGAGGGGGGAATCATATTAAGGAGGTGCTGGGGGGAAAGAGGGGAGGAGGTTGGCATTGACCTCCCAAATTTTGGCTTTTCCTGACCCTTTGGGTGCTGCAGAGGGGACAAGGGGAGAAGTGGAGAGAGCTCAGAGAGGCAAATGGTTTCTGCACCCTGTGGGGGGTGGGTCAAGTGGGCACCTGGGCTGGGATCTCCCCTCTGGGGCTCAGCATAACCCTGGGAACCCCAGCCTCTAACTGGGCATCACCCCACAGAGGAGAGTTAAAAAACATCCCTCACCTCTGCCCAGCACCAACCCGGGGTGGCCATGCCCATTCCTGTGTGTGCCAGGGCCCCGTGCCCATACCTGCACCCTGGCTTCGGTCAGGTCTGTCCTCAGTGCCAGCTGCTCTCGGGCATAGACATCAGGGTAGTGAGTCTTCTGGAAGACCTTCTCCAGCTCCTCCAGCTGGAAGGTGCTGAAGGTCGTCCTGTTCCTCCTCTTCTTGCTCTTGCCCAGGGGCTCGGGCAGCTCGGGCAACCCCCGTTCCCGGAGGCTGGGTGCTGCCAGAAGGCACCTCGGTTCCTCTGAGGCTTTCATGGGGGCTCTGCAGGCTGCGGGCACCGCCTGGTACGTTCCTTTGCATCCCTTCTCGCTGCCTGGCAGGGGGGCAGGCACAAGATGGGAGGGTGTTAATGGCGTTAATGGTGCTAATTGTGCTAATGAAGCCGAGAGCTCGCCCAGCCGGCAGCCCCAGCCCTCCCCTCCCAGCCCTGCCTGCTCTCGGTCACCCCAGAGAGATGTTGAGGTCCAATCCCAGGAGGAAAGAGCTGGGCACAGGCAGGCAGCAGGTCCAACCCATCCCCAGGAGGGCAAAATCCCTGCTCAGTAGGGGAGCCGTGGGCAGGCAACAACCTCCCGGGGATGGCAGAGAGTCACAGAATGGTTTGAGTTGGAAAAGAGCTTTCAGACCATCAAGTCCAACCCAGCACTGCCAGGGCACCACCAGCTCCAGGGCTCTGAAACCCCTCCAGGGATGGGGACTCCAACACTGCCCTGGGCAGCCTCAAGGGGCAGAAATTGTTCCTCATGGCCAACCTCAACCTCCCCTGGGGCAGCTTGAGGCTGATTCCTCTCATTCTGTCACTTGTTCCTTGGGAGCAGAGCCCCACCCTTCCTCCAGCCTGCTCTCAGGAGCTGCAGAGAGCAATGAGGTCTCCCTCAGCCTCCTCTTCTCCAGGCTGAGCACCCCCAGCTCCCTCAGCTGCTCCTCCCCAGCCCTCTTCTCCAGACCCTTCCCCAGCTTTCTTGCCCTTCCCCAGCCCTTCAATGTCCTTCTTGGAGTGAGGAGCCCAAGACTGACCCCAGGACTCAAGATGTGACCTCACCAGTGTGTGCTCAGAGACCCATGGCTGAGGGTCCCACTCAGAGATCCTCTTAGATGCTGCTCCTGAGGGCTGGGTGAGGAGGAGCAGAGAAGGGCAGCACAGGGTGCTCAAGGATTTACTCAGCTCCTTGTCCCTCTGCTCCTGCTCCCTTCCAGCAGGGGCTGAGCCTCCACCCTGCTCAGCAGCCCCCACAGCAGAGGCATCAGCTCCACCAGTAAGCCCAGTTTGCCCCAGCACTGGGCTTTTATTCACCTCCCCATGTCTGAACTCAGCTCAAGGGGAGGCTTTGCCTGTCCCTCTGCTGGCATTTCCCTGCCTCTGGGACTCTCAGCAACCCATTTGGAAAGGAGAGAAAATCAAACCCCCTCCTCCTTTTACTCAAAGTCTCCCTGTCCCCACCTCCCTGCAGGAGCCAGAGCAAGAAATTTGGGGGTTCCTCCCCCCCACCCCCCTTCCTCTCACTGCTGGGATGTCTCTGGGCTGTCTGTTGAAAGGGTTCAAGGAGATAAGCCACTGCCACACATTTCAGAGGTCATCTCTTTTCTCCCAGCAGGGTTGTTTGTCCCCAAGCAGGGACACACAGAGCTCAGTGACTCCAGCTGGGGGCTGCTGGGACCCTGAGGAGCTGATGTGGTGAAAGGGGAATCAAAGAAGGGACCAGCTTAGGGGACAGGGAGGGAACGCAGGGACATTACTCAGGAAGGAGACAACCTGAAAGATGCTTGAGTTTAGCCCTGGTTTGAGCCCCACTTTAAGCACCAGCCCCAAAGATTTGGGCTTGCTGCAGGTGGAGCCCACTGCTCCCTTCGGAGGGGCAGGATCAGGCCCACAGCTTGACCTTGGGCACGGCGCAGCTCTCGGGGCCAGCGAGGGGGAGGAAATGGCTCCATTGGGACGGATCCTCCTTCCCAGACCATTCCCTATCACATCCCAGCCGAGCAGGGGAGCAGGGTCCCCAACCCTGTGAACCCACCAGGGGGTTTGTGCCCTCCCCGCCCCCCCCAAAGCCGCTCCTGCCGCTGCCTTTTCCCGACTTTCGTTTTTGATTTTTCCCTAATGAAGGCAGTTTGGGGGTGGGGGTGGGAGGGCGGGGGGGGGGGATACGGCACAGCCAAGAGCCACAATCCAGCTGCTTTGAATTAATGGGAAAATGGAATCTGGGGGCACGGGGTGGGGGGGTGTCTGGGGGCGGGGGGGTTGTGATTCCTCTTGGTACAGACCTGGGTACGAGCCTGGTGCTGGGGAATGGTTGAAGGGATGAGGCCGAATTGCTGTTTCCTTCCCGCTTTGTCCTCCAAAGGGCTCAAAGCCGCCGGGCCCGGGGGATTTAACGTGAACACATAATTCTGACCAAAGAGTGAAGGGAAAGCAAAAAACATAACAATAAAAAAAAAAAACCACCCCAAAACCAAAACCCGACAAACCCAAATGTGATCAAAAATAAGGCAAAAAAAAAAAAAAAAAACAAAAACCAAAAAGAAATTCATCAGATTCGGGGTTTTTCTCCCCCCACCCCCACCTATTTTTTTCTTTTTAAGCCAGCGAGCCGCGGGCTTCGGCGTGGGAGACAAATTCTTAGCCCAAAAAAGAAGGAAAAGTCAGGAAGGGTACAGGATCCGGGTGTGTAGCTAAATAAACACGGACAAAGAGGATGGGGGAAAAAAAAAGAGAAGATAGAAAAATCCTTTTTTGTTTTGTTTTGTTTGGGTTGTTGTTGTTTTTTTTTTTTCCCCACCTCCGTTACTAAATCCTTCCTAAACTGACACCCCCGGAAAGATTTGGCGGCGCTGGGGGAAGGAGGCAGCTGGGGAACAGCTGTAAAATTCCTGGGTTAACCGGGAAGGGAAAGGGAAAACTAAGAAGGAAGGGATGGGGGCACCGAAAGGAACTGGGGGAGAGATCCCCAACCACCGGGAATGGCAGCATCACACACACACATCCCCCCCGCCGCACCGGGAGCAGGTAAGAAGGATGGAGCGGGCCGAGCCGGTGTCCCTGCTACCTTCGGGGCTTTTCCTACCTGTTCCCCCCGAACTGGGAGTGGGGCAGCTTCGCTGGGCCCCACCTGGTTCCCATTAGCCCACGGCGCTGCCTTTTTCTTCTTATATTAAAGTGAAAAGCTTTAGGGGGGTGGGGGGGGATAAAAGGCCCTTGCGATCGGGGAGCCTCGGAGGGATGGGATGAGGCCGGGGAGCCCCGGCCAGAGCCCCCGACGGTCCTAACTGGGAGGGAAAGTGCGAGGTGAGCGGCGGGTGTTGCTCGGTCGGTGGAAGCGATTGGGAGAGACCCGAGGGATCCGGTGTGGAGCCCCCCGGGAGCCGGGTATCGATGTCCCGGGAGGCACCGAGCTCTGCATCCCCCGGCGCTGTGAACCAGGGGATCGGGAGCGCTGAACCTCTAGGGCTGTGCACCGGGGAACCGGCAGCGTCGGAGGACTCTGGAGCCGTGCACCGGGGAACTGGGAGGGTTGGAGCTCCGGAGCGCTGAACCCTTCCAGAGCCGTGCACCGGGATCAGTCGAGTCCCGGAGCCGTGCACCGAGGAGCTCTGTGCTCTGCAAACCCTGCGGCAGGGCACCGGGGAACGATGTGACCTCGGAGCGCTGAAGCTCTGCATCCCCGGGAGCCGGGAGCTCTGCACGGGGGAAACCGGGAATGCTAGATGCCCGGGAACCGGGAGCTCTGCATGCCCAGAGCCATGCACCGGGGAACCGGGAATGCTGGAACCCCGAGAACTGGGAGTGCTGGGGCCGCCAGAACGGTGCACTGGGGAACCGGGAGTGCTGAAACCCCACAACGGGGAGCACTGGACCCCGGGGGCCATGCTCCGAGGGAACCGGGAACTTTGCACCCTCAGAACCGTGCACCGGGGAGCTCCGAGCTCTGTAAATCCCGGTCGGAAACTCTCGGTGCTGCCCGGGACCGGAGCCCCGGGCCTGTCCGTGCGGCCACAGCGCCGGTAGCTCTCTCTGGTCCTTGCCCGGTGAGGCCCCGTCTCGGGCAGCGGCGGCCGGACTCGCTTCTCCAGCCTCCTCTGAGCGACGGGTCCGTTCCCCGGTGCCGGTAACGAGCTCCATCCCCGGCAGTCATCGCCGCTCGTCAGCCTGGGCCGGTCCCCGCCGTCGTGGCAGCGGGACCGAGTATCTGCCTCTAACCCCGTTTCGAGAACGACCTTGGAGACTTCGGTCTCCGTCGCGACACAGTCACGGCTGCCCGACACACAGCAGCACCGGGCCGGCTCCCGTCGGGGGATGCCCTGACGGACTCTGCTCCGACGGGGCCATATCGCGACAGCGGCCGCCTCCGTGAAGTGTGTCGGCGATAGTACGGTCGAGAGGGGGATCAGGGCTGGCGGGGAGATCCCTTCTCGGAGGGCAGCGGCAGGATCAGGCCCCCGGGTGGTGGTGGAGAAGAGGGAAGTGAAACAGAAGGGAGCGCGGAGAGGTCGAGAGGGTCGGCAGCCCCGGTGTCCCGCCCCTCCACCCGCCGCTCTCCCCGTACCTGCAGCCCCGGGCGGGCAGAACGGCTTCGCATGGACGGGCAGGGCGACGGGGCCCGGGCTGGTGACCCCCAAGTACCGAGGCTCTGCCTTGTCCGGTGGACAGCGAGCCGGGCGGGGGCTGAGCGGCGGCGGGTACTGGGAAGGGAGTCCCGGTGGAGTCCCGGTGAATGCGGTGGGAGAACGGGGGAGCCCCGGGAGGGGTCCGGCCCGGTGAGGAGGGGGGAAGGTCGGGCAGCCCGGTGCCTCCATGCCGCAGGTTGGATGGAACGGGCAAGGGGAGGTGGCGGAGGGGGGGCGGATTTTGTGCGGGGGCCTGGGGAGGAGGGGGGGGTGGCTGGTGGGGATGGGAAGGGAGGGATCGCTCAAGCCCCCCTCCACCCCCGTACCCCCCCTCCCCCCCCATCCCACTTCCCCAACTCCACAGCCAGTCACGTGTGTCCTCCATCCCCTTCCTTAACCCTCTAATCCCAATTTCCACCAGCCCCAGCCCCAAGCTTCCTTTCCCGAGTGGGTCGGACTGGAGAAGAAAACCCCCCCTCCCCCCCCCCCCCGCTTCCCCCAGCCCCCTCTCAATCCCATCCTCAGGGCAGGGGCTGTAGGGGGAGCCCCCTGCTCCTCCCCTCTCAGCGCTCCCAGTGTCTCCCAGCTACAGGAAATGCCCAGGGCCCTTCCTTGAGTTAAAGCTCCATCCCCAACTGCTCCCAGCAGCTCCAAATTCCGGGCAGGGATAAACTTTCATTTTCCAGGCACACTCTGGATTTTTTCCCCCCATCTTTCTGAACCCATTTGTAGCCTTTCCCTTCCCAAAGACAGGGCTGAGGCCTGGACAGGAGATCCAGGGGGGATTGTGGCCCTGGGACATAGGATCAAGGGGGATCATGACCCTGGGACATGGGATCCAGGGCCATTTGTGATCCTGGGACATGGGATCTAGGCATGATCATAACCCTGGGACATGCAATCCAAGGGTGACCATGACCTTGCAACAGGAATTCTAGGGATGATTGTGACCCTGGGACATGGGATCCAGGGGTGATCACGATCCTGGAGTACAACATCCATGATCCCACAGTGCACATCCACCGAGGAGGACCTATCCTGCTCCCTGCTGCTCCCACATCCCAGGATTTGGATCCCTCCCCCCCAACCCCAGCAGCCTGGTTTTGCTGGAGTAGAGCAGATCAGGGCTTGCCTGGACTTCCCCCCTCCCCCCCTTTTTTTTTTTTTTTTCTCCTTTTTTGGCTCCTCTGCATTGGAGCCACTTTGGCTGCTCCCTGTGGAGGGTGTTTGGCTCAGAGCATGGAGGGGGGGTGTCCAGTTTTGGGGGTGTCTGTGTGCAAAAGGGTGAAGCAGATTTGGTGCTTCAGGGGCTGGGTGGCAGAGAGGGGACTGAGCAAGGGGCAGGGAGAAGTGAGCAGAAATCGGCTGGGAAGAGGGAGGTGGGGGGCGGGGGGGTGAGTTTTCCATCTCCATTTGCTGGTTTTCCCTTACACACGACATGGATTTTAGCTCATCCCAGGGGATTCCTCCTTCCTCTGGGTCTAGGAATAAAAAAACAAAACAAAACAAAACAAAACCAAACCATCACCCACAGATATCAGGCAAAAAGAGGTGGAGGAGGACCAGGAGTGATGTTTAAGAGCAGAACAGGACAACCCAGACCATTAAACACCATCAGGCAGCTGGCTGTGGATTTATTGGCCGGGCTGGGGCAGAACTCTGTTATCCCAGGCACGGAGCAAAGCTGGAATTCCAGGAAAATCTTGGCTTTTGAACGAGGTTGTGATTAAAACCCACAACCTCAGCCCTGTGTCCTGGCTTGAGGGGGGGGGGGTCGATGTGACACCGTTGGGTCGGTGCACAGAGCAGCAGGGGAAGGGAGGGGGGGTGTGAATCACGGCTGGAATTCGCTCGGGGGAAATGGCACTTGCAGGGAAATTCCTGGCTGGGTTGTGATTCCAGGCTCAAATGTATCCCAGTCAACGAGTCCCACAGGAGCTGGGTCTTCAAGCAGGGGTCTGAGTGCTCCGTGCCCCGCTCCCCCCTCCCCCCTCATCACCCTTTAATGGCCCCGATGGCTCCTTCTGCATCCTGCATCCCGAAGCTTTCCCTGGAGCTGCTGGGATTTTTCCCTGTCTGATGGCCACAGCTCGCTGTGTGCTGTGAATCATTGCTGAAGAGGGATTTCCTGAGGGATTCCAAGAGGGATTCCAAGTCCTCCAGCTTGCAACAAGTCGTTAAATGTTATGGAACCTCTCCTAACCCCTGTAAAAGGTTATTAGTTCCGATCTGCCTCTCCCTGATTTACTGCTGGAACTTGCAGGATTTTAGTGCAGAGGAATGAGTCCATCCCCGTGTCCTGGTGGTGAGGAGGAGGAGGATGGACGGGCTTGGCTGGGATGCGCTGGTTTTCCATCACTGGGAAAGGTGGAAGAGGTCTTGGGAAGGTGGGATTTGGGGCATTTGGGAGCTGCAGGCAGTGCAAGGAGAGGGGTTGGGGTTGGGTTGTGCAGCTGCTGTGAGGGTGAGCAGGGCTCCTGTGGGCTCCTCCTGAGCCTGCCACCAACCCTCTGCCCTGGGTGTTTGTGTGTGTAAAGCCAGACCATCCTCATCCTCCTGGCGTGGTGGATGGGTGTCTTGGGTGCTTTGAGATCAAGGACAAAGGCTGTTGGGGGGAGAACAAGGTGGATGCTGCCCTGGATAGGTGCCAGTATGGGACTGAGCAGGGCAGGGAGATCTCCATGGTGCTCCTGGGGCTTGCTGGGTTTCACTGGCCACAAAGCAGCTCATTTGTGGGCAAAGGATGATCCCAACCAACCCCTTGGCTGACAAAGCTCCAGGAGAAACTTTTCACCATGTCCTGGTGTCTAGCTCTGACATCTCCACAAGGAGAAGTGCTCCTGGGTCAGCTTTTGGATTGAGGTGACCTTTTGTGGCCCTATTTTAGCTGGCAGCTGCCACCAAACAAGCCCTGGCATGAGAATCACCAAATGCAGCAGGAGGACTCCAGCAGGATGCTCTGTGGCCAAACATCTCCTGGTTTCAGTTTCCCTCTTGCTTGCTGGGAGGAGGATTGGTTTTCTTCCTCCTCCTTACATCCCATTGGCTTTCCCAACTCTTTCCAACCATCCCAGAGAGCTGCTTTGCCTCCCCTGGGATCAGGAGATGTCAATGCAGAGCTCGGCAGGAGGCCGGGAAGCTTTGCTGAGCTCTGTGGTTTGAAGGTCCCTGCACAGCCAAGACTCTGTGATGTTACCCAGAGCCTTGGGAATGCTGGCAAGGCACCAAGAGATGCCTCAGGACCAGGAAAGGGCTCCTCCTTCTCCAGGGACTTGCTTTCCCTCCCAGCCTGAAGGTCAAGCACTGGGCAGCAGAGATGAGGACCAGCAGTGGTGCTCCAGCCCATGGACTTTTTTATCTCCAGGGGGTTGATTTTTGTGATTGGTTCTCCAGTTTGGGAAGAAAGCTCATTCCTGGGAACCTGCTGAGGAAAAGCTCTGGTGGGAGCTGCCCCACCCCTGGCACCGTTGCAGGTCAGGCTGTTTGGGGCTGTGAGCAACCTGCTGTAGTTGGGGCTTGTCCCTGCTGACTGCAGGGGCTTGGACTGGATGGGTTTGAGAGGTCCCTTCCAACCCAACCCACTCCGTGGTTCCAGCAGAAGGGACAGAGTCTGGGGACACTTAGACAAAGCCTTCTCCAGCCTGGAGCATCCCCAGCTCTGCTGGGTGAGTGCTGACCAAGCTTGGAGGCTGCTCTCCAGCTCTGCTGCTCCTCTCCACCCCCAGGTCATGTCCTCAGCCTGGAGAGACACCACGTGTGGGACAGTTCAATGAGTCACAGAATGCTTTGAGGTGGAAGGGACATTTTGAGGCCATGGAGTCCAACCTCCTGCCTAGGGCCACTGCCTCTGTCCTTTGGGGAAGCCCAGGAGGTTCTCCCCTTGTCTGGGGAGGATGTGGGACTCAGTTGGCCCTGCTGCTGCTCTTCTGCTTGTGTCCCCAGCCTGTGCTCCTCCAGCCTCATGGTGAGGACCTTCACCTTCTCTTAATGCCCAGGGGAGAGTCATCCCTGGCTGCTTTACAACCCTTGCTGGGTGCCAGTGTGGTCTTCTAATGTGTCTTTGGGCACCTCCCTGCATTTCTCTGCCACCAGAGACACAAAGATCTCGGATTTTCTTTTTTTTTTTCTTTTCTTTTTAATGCCTTTTTAATTTTTTTTTTTTTGGCTTGTTTGTTTTTAATGCTAAAGCTGCAGATGCCTCACGGCTTCAATCCTCAGCCCCTGCTCATCTCCACATCCCAGAAAAATCTTCCAATTCCCACCTCACTGCAGAGCTTCAGCCCAAGCTAGGGCTAGGTCTGGCTGAGGAATGTGCCTGTGGATGGCTGGCAAAATGTCTTTATTCATTCCCTTGATCCCTATCCTGCTTTGATTAGTGGGAGCTGGAGACCCACCAGATCCCAGCAGGATTTTAGTCCTGGTTGCACATCTCCCAACAGCAAGGCACAAAGACAAATGTGTCCCCCCCCTGTCCCCCCAGTGTCACAATGACACAGGAAGGGCAGGAGGGAGCCTCTGTGCCACAGGCAGGCAGAGAATTTGCTGTGCTCCCATGGGAAGGGAGATGCAGAGCTCTGTGTCCATGTTCCTAGATCCATATTTACAGCTCCATAGCTCCATATCCATACTTTTAGATCCGTAGTTCCACATCCACATTTCTATATCCATATTTATAGCTCCATATCCATATTTTTAGATCCATAGTTCTATATCCACATTCCTATATCCATATTTATAGATCCATAGTTTTAGATCCATAATTATAGATCCACATTCCTATATCCATATTTATATATCCATAGTTTTAGATCCATAGTCCTATCCCCATAGTTAAATCCATAGTTCTATATCCACATTCCCATATCCCTATTTATATCTCCATAGTTTTAGATCCATAATTATAGATCCATATTCCTATCCCCATAGTTCCCTATCCATATCCACATTCCTATATCCATAGTTCTGTATCCATAGTTCTGTATCCATGGTTTTAGATCTATAATTATATATCCATAGTTAAATCCATATTCCTATATCCATAGTTCTGTATCCATAGTTCTGTATCCATAGGTTTAGATCCATATTTCTGTATCCATAGCTTTGGATCCATAATTATAGATCGATATTCCCATATCCATAGTTGCATCCACAGTTTTAGATCCACATTCCTATAGCCACATTCCTGTATCCATAGTTCTGTATCCATGGTTACATATCCAGAGCTATGTATCCATAGTTCTTGATCCATAATTATAGATCCACAGTTCTATATCCATATATTCCTCTAACCAGAGTTAAATCCATAATCCTGTATTCATATTCCTGGATCCACAGCTATACATCCATAGTTTTGTATCCAGAGTTTTAGATCCATATTTATATATCCATAGTTTTAGATCCATATTTAAATACCCACAGCTACAGATCCATAATTATAGATCCATATTCCTATCCCCATAGTTCCCTATCCATACTTCTATATCTGCAATCCTACATCCATAGTTCTGTATCCATAGTTCTGTATCCATGGTTTTTAGATCCATAATTATATATCCATAGTTAAATCCCTAATTCCATATCCACATTTATAGCTCCATAAATCCAAATCCATATTTGCATCCATCCATTTTTTACCTATGGATATTTACCTCTATTTCCATCCACATGCACATTCCCAGCCCTCAGATATCCACAGGGATAACTGGATCCCAGGAAAACCTCTTCTGTAACTTGAATTATCCCACAACGAAAGTTTTACAGCTCTAACATCCCTTAAGAACAACATTCCCAGGCTTTTCCTGGATCCATCCATGCCACCAGCACACGGCCAATAAAATCATCTTCATCACTGTCCGGATTGAGGGGGGATCATGGAATAAATCCATGGAAATCAGCCCCAAAATGGCATAAATCCCTAAAAATCTGTCTTTATTGCATCCATAACATTGTGGCTGGATTGCCTCTCCGTGCAGGGTCAGATCCCTGTGGATACAGCGCTGGGACACCCTCAGTGCTGGCAAGCAGAAAAAACCGGAGGGATTTGGTGAAATTCCCAAATTTTGGATGTCATTCGGGGGGGGGGGGGGGGGCGATGGATATCGAGGGGTTTTAAGTCACTTCTCCTCCTCAACAACAAGAAAAAATAAAAAAAAAAAAAAAAAAAAAGAAAAAAAAACTTTTTTTAAAAAAAAAAAAAAAAAAAAACTTGTAGTTGAGGAGGAAAAGAGAGATACAACCCCTCGATATCCATCGCCCCCCCCCCCCCCCCCGAATGACATCCAAAATTTGGGAATTTCACCAAATCCCTCCGGTTTTTTCTGCTTGCCAGCACTGAGGGTGTCCCAGCGCTGTATCCACAGGGATCTGACCCTGCACGGAGAGGCAATCCAGCCACAATGTTATGGATGCAATAAAGACAGATTTTTAGGGATTTATGCCATTTTGGGGCTGATTTCCATGGATTTATTCCATGATCCCCCCTCAATCCGGACAGTGATGAAGATGATTTTATTGGCCGTGTGCTGGTGGCATGGATGGATCCAGGAAAAGCCTGGGAATGTTGTTCTTAAGGGATGTTAGAGCTGTAAAACTTTCGTTGTGGGATAATTCAAGTTACAGAAGAGGTTTTCCTGGGATCCAGTTATCCCTGTGGATATCTGAGGGCTGGGAATGTGCATGTGGATGGAAATAGAGGTAAATATCCATAGGTAAAAAATGGATGGATGCAAATATGGATTTGGATTTATGGAGCTATAAATGTGGATATGGAATTAGGGATTTAACTATGGATATATAATTATGGATCTAAAAACCATGGATACAGAACTATGGATACAGAACTATGGATGTAGGATTGCAGATATAGAAGTATGGATAGGGAACTATGGGGATAGGAATATGGATCTATAATTATGGATCTGTAGCTGTGGGTATTTAAATATGGATCTAAAACTATGGATATATAAATATGGATCTAAAACTCTGGATACAAAACTATGGATGTATAGCTGTGGATCCAGGAATATGAATACAGGATTATGGATTTAACTCTGGTTAGAGGAATATATGGATATAGAACTGTGGATCTATAATTATGGATCAAGAACTATGGATACATAGCTCTGGATATGTAACCATGGATACAGAACTATGGATACAGGAATGTGGCTATAGGAATGTGGATCTAAAACTGTGGATGCAACTATGGATATGGGAATATCGATCTATAATTATGGATCCAAAGCTATGGATACAGAAATATGGATCTAAACCTATGGATACAGAACTATGGATACAGAACTATGGATATAGGAATATGGATTTAACTATGGATATATAATTATAGATCTAAAACCATGGATACAGAACTATGGATACAGAACTATGGATATAGGAATGTGGATATGGATAGGGAACTATGGGGATAGGAATATGGATCTATAATTATGGATCTAAAACTATGGAGATATAAATAGGGATATGGGAATGTGGATATAGAACTATGGATTTAACTATGGGGATAGGACTATGGATCTAAAACTATGGATATATAAATATGGATATAGGAATGTGGATCTATAATTATGGATCTAAAACTATGGATCTATAAATATGGATATAGGAATGTGGATATAGAACTATGGATCTAAAAATATGGATATGGAGCTATAAATATGGATATAGAAATGTGGATGTGGAACTACGGATCTAAAAGTATGGATATGGAGCTATGGAGCTGTAAATATGGATCTAGGAACATGGACACAGAGCTCTGCATCTCCCTTCCCATGGGAGCACAGCAAATTCTCTGCCTGCCTGTGGCACAGAGGCTCCCTCCTGCCCTTCCTGTGTCATTGTGACACTGGGGGGACAGGGGGGGGACACATTTGTCTTTGTGCCTTGCTGTTGGGAGATGTGCAACCAGGACTAAAATCCTGCTGGGATCTGGTGGGTCTCCAGCTCCCACTAATCAAAGCAGGATAGGGATCAAGGGAATGAATAAAGACATTTTGCCAGCCATCCACAGGCACATTCCTCAGCCAGACCTAGCCCTAGCTTGGGCTGAAGCTCTGCAGTGAGGTGGGAATTGGAAGATTTTTCTGGGATGTGGAGATGAGCAGGGGCTGAGGATTGAAGCCGTGAGGCATCTGCAGCTTTAGCATTAAAAACAAACAAGCCAAAAAAAAAAAAATTAAAAAGGCATTAAAAAGAAAAGAAAAAAAAAAAGAAAATCCGAGATCTTTGTGTCTCTGGTGGCAGAGAAATGCAGGGAGGTGCCCAAAGACACATTAGAAGACCACACTGGCACCCAGCAAGGGTTGTAAAGCAGCCAGGGATGACTCTCCCCTGGGCATTAAGAGAAGGTGAAGGTCCTCACCATGAGGCTGGAGGAGCACAGGCTGGGGACACAAGCAGAAGAGCAGCAGCAGGGCCAACTGAGTCCCACATCCTCCCCAGACAAGGGGAGAACCTCCTGGGCTTCCCCAAAGGACAGAGGCAGTGGCCCTAGGCAGGAGGTTGGACTCCATGGCCTCAAAATGTCCCTTCCACCTCAAAGCATTCTGTGACTCATTGAACTGTCCCACACGTGGTGTCTCTCCAGGCTGAGGACATGACCTGGGGGTGGAGAGGAGCAGCAGAGCTGGAGAGCAGCCTCCAAGCTTGGTCAGCACTCACCCAGCAGAGCTGGGGATGCTCCAGGCTGGAGAAGGCTTTGTCTAAGTGTCCCCAGACTCTGTCCCTTCTGCTGGAACCACGGAGTGGGTTGGGTTGGAAGGGACCTCTCAAACCCATCCAGTCCAAGCCCCTGCAGTCAGCAGGGACAAGCCCCAACTACAGCAGGTTGCTCACAGCCCCAAACAGCCTGACCTGCAACGGTGCCAGGGGTGGGGCAGCTCCCACCAGAGCTTTTCCTCAGCAGGTTCCCAGGAATGAGCTTTCTTCCCAAACTGGAGAACCAATCACAAAAATCAACCCCCTGGAGATAAAAAAGTCCATGGGCTGGAGCACCACTGCTGGTCCTCATCTCTGCTGCCCAGTGCTTGACCTTCAGGCTGGGAGGGAAAGCAAGTCCCTGGAGAAGGAGGAGCCCTTTCCTGGTCCTGAGGCATCTCTTGGTGCCTTGCCAGCATTCCCAAGGCTCTGGGTAACATCACAGAGTCTTGGCTGTGCAGGGACCTTCAAACCACAGAGCTCAGCAAAGCTTCCCGGCCTCCTGCCGAGCTCTGCATTGACATCTCCTGATCCCAGGGGAGGCAAAGCAGCTCTCTGGGATGGTTGGAAAGAGTTGGGAAAGCCAATGGGATGTAAGGAGGAGGAAGAAAACCAATCCTCCTCCCAGCAAGCAAGAGGGAAACTGAAACCAGGAGATGTTTGGCCACAGAGCATCCTGCTGGAGTCCTCCTGCTGCATTTGGTGATTCTCATGCCAGGGCTTGTTTGGTGGCAGCTGCCAGCTAAAATAGGGCCACAAAAGGTCACCTCAATCCAAAAGCTGACCCAGGAGCACTTCTCCTTGTGGAGATGTCAGAGCTAGACACCAGGACATGGTGAAAAGTTTCTCCTGGAGCTTTGTCAGCCAAGGGGTTGGTTGGGATCATCCTTTGCCCACAAATGAGCTGCTTTGTGGCCAGTGAAACCCAGCAAGCCCCAGGAGCACCATGGAGATCTCCCTGCCCTGCTCAGTCCCATACTGGCACCTATCCAGGGCAGCATCCACCTTGTTCTCCCCCCAACAGCCTTTGTCCTTGATCTCAAAGCACCCAAGACACCCATCCACCACGCCAGGAGGATGAGGATGGTCTGGCTTTACACACACAAACACCCAGGGCAGAGGGTTGGTGGCAGGCTCAGGAGGAGCCCACAGGAGCCCTGCTCACCCTCACAGCAGCTGCACAACCCAACCCCAACCCCTCTCCTTGCACTGCCTGCAGCTCCCAAATGCCCCAAATCCCACCTTCCCAAGACCTCTTCCACCTTTCCCAGTGATGGAAAACCAGCGCATCCCAGCCAAGCCCGTCCATCCTCCTCCTCCTCACCACCAGGACACGGGGATGGACTCATTCCTCTGCACTAAAATCCTGCAAGTTCCAGCAGTAAATCAGGGAGAGGCAGATCGGAACTAATAACCTTTTACAGGGGTTAGGAGAGGTTCCATAACATTTAACGACTTGTTGCAAGCTGGAGGACTTGGAATCCCTCTTGGAATCCCTCAGGAAATCCCTCTTCAGCAATGATTCACAGCACACAGCGAGCTGTGGCCATCAGACAGGGAAAAATCCCAGCAGCTCCAGGGAAAGCTTCGGGATGCAGGATGCAGAAGGAGCCATCGGGGCCATTAAAGGGTGATGAGGGGGGAGGGGGGAGCGGGGCACGGAGCACTCAGACCCCTGCTTGAAGACCCAGCTCCTGTGGGACTCGTTGACTGGGATACATTTGAGCCTGGAATCACAACCCAGCCAGGAATTTCCCTGCAAGTGCCATTTCCCCCGAGCGAATTCCAGCCGTGATTCACACCCCCCCTCCCTTCCCCTGCTGCTCTGTGCACCGACCCAACGGTGTCACATCGACCCCCCCCCCTCAAGCCAGGACACAGGGCTGAGGTTGTGGGTTTTAATCACAACCTCGTTCAAAAGCCAAGATTTTCCTGGAATTCCAGCTTTGCTCCGTGCCTGGGATAACAGAGTTCTGCCCCAGCCCGGCCAATAAATCCACAGCCAGCTGCCTGATGGTGTTTAATGGTCTGGGTTGTCCTGTTCTGCTCTTAAACATCACTCCTGGTCCTCCTCCACCTCTTTTTGCCTGATATCTGTGGGTGATGGTTTGGTTTTGTTTTGTTTTGTTTTGTTTTTTTATTCCTAGACCCAGAGGAAGGAGGAATCCCCTGGGATGAGCTAAAATCCATGTCGTGTGTAAGGGAAAACCAGCAAATGGAGATGGAAAACTCACCCCCCCGCCCCCCACCTCCCTCTTCCCAGCCGATTTCTGCTCACTTCTCCCTGCCCCTTGCTCAGTCCCCTCTCTGCCACCCAGCCCCTGAAGCACCAAATCTGCTTCACCCTTTTGCACACAGACACCCCCAAAACTGGACACCCCCCCTCCATGCTCTGAGCCAAACACCCTCCACAGGGAGCAGCCAAAGTGGCTCCAATGCAGAGGAGCCAAAAAAGGAGAAAAAAAAAAAAAAGGGGGGGGGGGGGGGGGGAAGTCCAGGCAAGCCCTGATCTGCTCTACTCCAGCAAAACCAGGCTGCTGGGGTTGGGGGGGAGGGATCCAAATCCTGGGATGTGGGAGCAGCAGGGAGCAGGATAGGTCCTCCTCGGTGGATGTGCACTGTGGGATCATGGATGTTGTACTCCAGGATCGTGATCACCCCTGGATCCCATGTCCCAGGGTCACAATCATCCCTAGAATTCCTGTTGCAAGGTCATGGTCACCCTTGGATTGCATGTCCCAGGGTTATGATCATGCCTAGATCCCATGTCCCAGGATCACAAATGGCCCTGGATCCCATGTCCCAGGGTCATGATCCCCCTTGATCCTATGTCCCAGGGCCACAATCCCCCCTGGATCTCCTGTCCAGGCCTCAGCCCTGTCTTTGGGAAGGGAAAGGCTACAAATGGGTTCAGAAAGATGGGGGGAAAAAATCCAGAGTGTGCCTGGAAAATGAAAGTTTATCCCTGCCCGGAATTTGGAGCTGCTGGGAGCAGTTGGGGATGGAGCTTTAACTCAAGGAAGGGCCCTGGGCATTTCCTGTAGCTGGGAGACACTGGGAGCGCTGAGAGGGGAGGAGCAGGGGGCTCCCCCTACAGCCCCTGCCCTGAGGATGGGATTGAGAGGGGGCTGGGGGAAGCGGGGGGGGGGGGGAGGGGGGGTTTTCTTCTCCAGTCCGACCCACTCGGGAAAGGAAGCTTGGGGCTGGGGCTGGTGGAAATTGGGATTAGAGGGTTAAGGAAGGGGATGGAGGACACACGTGACTGGCTGTGGAGTTGGGGAAGTGGGATGGGGGGGGAGGGGGGGTACGGGGGTGGAGGGGGGCTTGAGCGATCCCTCCCTTCCCATCCCCACCAGCCACCCCCCCCTCCTCCCCAGGCCCCCGCACAAAATCCGCCCCCCCTCCGCCACCTCCCCTTGCCCGTTCCATCCAACCTGCGGCATGGAGGCACCGGGCTGCCCGACCTTCCCCCCTCCTCACCGGGCCGGACCCCTCCCGGGGCTCCCCCGTTCTCCCACCGCATTCACCGGGACTCCACCGGGACTCCCTTCCCAGTACCCGCCGCCGCTCAGCCCCCGCCCGGCTCGCTGTCCACCGGACAAGGCAGAGCCTCGGTACTTGGGGGTCACCAGCCCGGGCCCCGTCGCCCTGCCCGTCCATGCGAAGCCGTTCTGCCCGCCCGGGGCTGCAGGTACGGGGAGAGCGGCGGGTGGAGGGGCGGGACACCGGGGCTGCCGACCCTCTCGACCTCTCCGCGCTCCCTTCTGTTTCACTTCCCTCTTCTCCACCACCACCCGGGGGCCTGATCCTGCCGCTGCCCTCCGAGAAGGGATCTCCCCGCCAGCCCTGATCCCCCTCTCGACCGTACTATCGCCGACACACTTCACGGAGGCGGCCGCTGTCGCGATATGGCCCCGTCGGAGCAGAGTCCGTCAGGGCATCCCCCGACGGGAGCCGGCCCGGTGCTGCTGTGTGTCGGGCAGCCGTGACTGTGTCGCGACGGAGACCGAAGTCTCCAAGGTCGTTCTCGAAACGGGGTTAGAGGCAGATACTCGGTCCCGCTGCCACGACGGCGGGGACCGGCCCAGGCTGACGAGCGGCGATGACTGCCGGGGATGGAGCTCGTTACCGGCACCGGGGAACGGACCCGTCGCTCAGAGGAGGCTGGAGAAGCGAGTCCGGCCGCCGCTGCCCGAGACGGGGCCTCACCGGGCAAGGACCAGAGAGAGCTACCGGCGCTGTGGCCGCACGGACAGGCCCGGGGCTCCGGTCCCGGGCAGCACCGAGAGTTTCCGACCGGGATTTACAGAGCTCGGAGCTCCCCGGTGCACGGTTCTGAGGGTGCAAAGTTCCCGGTTCCCTCGGAGCATGGCCCCCGGGGTCCAGTGCTCCCCGTTGTGGGGTTTCAGCACTCCCGGTTCCCCAGTGCACCGTTCTGGCGGCCCCAGCACTCCCAGTTCTCGGGGTTCCAGCATTCCCGGTTCCCCGGTGCATGGCTCTGGGCATGCAGAGCTCCCGGTTCCCGGGCATCTAGCATTCCCGGTTTCCCCCGTGCAGAGCTCCCGGCTCCCGGGGATGCAGAGCTTCAGCGCTCCGAGGTCACATCGTTCCCCGGTGCCCTGCCGCAGGGTTTGCAGAGCACAGAGCTCCTCGGTGCACGGCTCCGGGACTCGACTGATCCCGGTGCACGGCTCTGGAAGGGTTCAGCGCTCCGGAGCTCCAACCCTCCCAGTTCCCCGGTGCACGGCTCCAGAGTCCTCCGACGCTGCCGGTTCCCCGGTGCACAGCCCTAGAGGTTCAGCGCTCCCGATCCCCTGGTTCACAGCGCCGGGGGATGCAGAGCTCGGTGCCTCCCGGGACATCGATACCCGGCTCCCGGGGGGCTCCACACCGGATCCCTCGGGTCTCTCCCAATCGCTTCCACCGACCGAGCAACACCCGCCGCTCACCTCGCACTTTCCCTCCCAGTTAGGACCGTCGGGGGCTCTGGCCGGGGCTCCCCGGCCTCATCCCATCCCTCCGAGGCTCCCCGATCGCAAGGGCCTTTTATCCCCCCCCACCCCCCTAAAGCTTTTCACTTTAATATAAGAAGAAAAAGGCAGCGCCGTGGGCTAATGGGAACCAGGTGGGGCCCAGCGAAGCTGCCCCACTCCCAGTTCGGGGGGAACAGGTAGGAAAAGCCCCGAAGGTAGCAGGGACACCGGCTCGGCCCGCTCCATCCTTCTTACCTGCTCCCGGTGCGGCGGGGGGGATGTGTGTGTGTGATGCTGCCATTCCCGGTGGTTGGGGATCTCTCCCCCAGTTCCTTTCGGTGCCCCCATCCCTTCCTTCTTAGTTTTCCCTTTCCCTTCCCGGTTAACCCAGGAATTTTACAGCTGTTCCCCAGCTGCCTCCTTCCCCCAGCGCCGCCAAATCTTTCCGGGGGTGTCAGTTTAGGAAGGATTTAGTAACGGAGGTGGGGAAAAAAAAAAAACAACAACAACCCAAACAAAACAAAACAAAAAAGGATTTTTCTATCTTCTCTTTTTTTTTCCCCCATCCTCTTTGTCCGTGTTTATTTAGCTACACACCCGGATCCTGTACCCTTCCTGACTTTTCCTTCTTTTTTGGGCTAAGAATTTGTCTCCCACGCCGAAGCCCGCGGCTCGCTGGCTTAAAAAGAAAAAAATAGGTGGGGGTGGGGGGAGAAAAACCCCGAATCTGATGAATTTCTTTTTGGTTTTTGTTTTTTTTTTTTTTTTTTGCCTTATTTTTGATCACATTTGGGTTTGTCGGGTTTTGGTTTTGGGGTGGTTTTTTTTTTTTATTGTTATGTTTTTTGCTTTCCCTTCACTCTTTGGTCAGAATTATGTGTTCACGTTAAATCCCCCGGGCCCGGCGGCTTTGAGCCCTTTGGAGGACAAAGCGGGAAGGAAACAGCAATTCGGCCTCATCCCTTCAACCATTCCCCAGCACCAGGCTCGTACCCAGGTCTGTACCAAGAGGAATCACAACCCCCCCGCCCCCAGACACCCCCCCACCCCGTGCCCCCAGATTCCATTTTCCCATTAATTCAAAGCAGCTGGATTGTGGCTCTTGGCTGTGCCGTATCCCCCCCCCCCGCCCTCCCACCCCCACCCCCAAACTGCCTTCATTAGGGAAAAATCAAAAACGAAAGTCGGGAAAAGGCAGCGGCAGGAGCGGCTTTGGGGGGGGCGGGGAGGGCACAAACCCCCTGGTGGGTTCACAGGGTTGGGGACCCTGCTCCCCTGCTCGGCTGGGATGTGATAGGGAATGGTCTGGGAAGGAGGATCCGTCCCAATGGAGCCATTTCCTCCCCCTCGCTGGCCCCGAGAGCTGCGCCGTGCCCAAGGTCAAGCTGTGGGCCTGATCCTGCCCCTCCGAAGGGAGCAGTGGGCTCCACCTGCAGCAAGCCCAAATCTTTGGGGCTGGTGCTTAAAGTGGGGCTCAAACCAGGGCTAAACTCAAGCATCTTTCAGGTTGTCTCCTTCCTGAGTAATGTCCCTGCGTTCCCTCCCTGTCCCCTAAGCTGGTCCCTTCTTTGATTCCCCTTTCACCACATCAGCTCCTCAGGGTCCCAGCAGCCCCCAGCTGGAGTCACTGAGCTCTGTGTGTCCCTGCTTGGGGACAAACAACCCTGCTGGGAGAAAAGAGATGACCTCTGAAATGTGTGGCAGTGGCTTATCTCCTTGAACCCTTTCAACAGACAGCCCAGAGACATCCCAGCAGTGAGAGGAAGGGGGGTGGGGGGGAGGAACCCCCAAATTTCTTGCTCTGGCTCCTGCAGGGAGGTGGGGACAGGGAGACTTTGAGTAAAAGGAGGAGGGGGTTTGATTTTCTCTCCTTTCCAAATGGGTTGCTGAGAGTCCCAGAGGCAGGGAAATGCCAGCAGAGGGACAGGCAAAGCCTCCCCTTGAGCTGAGTTCAGACATGGGGAGGTGAATAAAAGCCCAGTGCTGGGGCAAACTGGGCTTACTGGTGGAGCTGATGCCTCTGCTGTGGGGGCTGCTGAGCAGGGTGGAGGCTCAGCCCCTGCTGGAAGGGAGCAGGAGCAGAGGGACAAGGAGCTGAGTAAATCCTTGAGCACCCTGTGCTGCCCTTCTCTGCTCCTCCTCACCCAGCCCTCAGGAGCAGCATCTAAGAGGATCTCTGAGTGGGACCCTCAGCCATGGGTCTCTGAGCACACACTGGTGAGGTCACATCTTGAGTCCTGGGGTCAGTCTTGGGCTCCTCACTCCAAGAAGGACATTGAAGGGCTGGGGAAGGGCAAGAAAGCTGGGGAAGGGTCTGGAGAAGAGGGCTGGGGAGGAGCAGCTGAGGGAGCTGGGGGTGCTCAGCCTGGAGAAGAGGAGGCTGAGGGAGACCTCATTGCTCTCTGCAGCTCCTGAGAGCAGGCTGGAGGAAGGGTGGGGCTCTGCTCCCAAGGAACAAGTGACAGAATGAGAGGAATCAGCCTCAAGCTGCCCCAGGGGAGGTTCAGGTTGGCCATGAGGAACAATTTCTGCCCCTTGAGAGTTGTCAAGGCCTGGCCCAGGCTGCCCAGGGCAGTGTTGGAGTCCCCATCCCTGGAGGGATTTCAGAGCCCTGGAGCTGGTGGTGCCCTGGCAGTGCTGGGTTGGACTTGATGGTCTGAAAGCTCTTTTCCAACTCAAACCATTCTGTGACTCTCTGCCATCCCCGGGAGGTTGTTGCCTGCCCACGGCTCCCCTACTGAGCAGGGATTTTGCCCTCCTGGGGATGGGTTGGACCTGCTGCCTGCCTGTGCCCAGCTCTTTCCTCCTGGGATTGGACCTCAACATCTCTCTGGGGTGACCGAGAGCAGGCAGGGCTGGGAGGGGAGGGCTGGGGCTGCCGGCTGGGCGAGCTCTCGGCTTCATTAGCACAATTAGCACCATTAACGCCATTAACACCCTCCCATCTTGTGCCTGCCCCCCTGCCAGGCAGCGAGAAGGGATGCAAAGGAACGTACCAGGCGGTGCCCGCAGCCTGCAGAGCCCCCATGAAAGCCTCAGAGGAACCGAGGTGCCTTCTGGCAGCACCCAGCCTCCGGGAACGGGGGTTGCCCGAGCTGCCCGAGCCCCTGGGCAAGAGCAAGAAGAGGAGGAACAGGACGACCTTCAGCACCTTCCAGCTGGAGGAGCTGGAGAAGGTCTTCCAGAAGACTCACTACCCTGATGTCTATGCCCGAGAGCAGCTGGCACTGAGGACAGACCTGACCGAAGCCAGGGTGCAGGTATGGGCACGGGGCCCTGGCACACACAGGAATGGGCATGGCCACCCCGGGTTGGTGCTGGGCAGAGGTGAGGGATGTTTTTTAACTCTCCTCTGTGGGGTGATGCCCAGTTAGAGGCTGGGGTTCCCAGGGTTATGCTGAGCCCCAGAGGGGAGATCCCAGCCCAGGTGCCCACTTGACCCACCCCCCACAGGGTGCAGAAACCATTTGCCTCTCTGAGCTCTCTCCACTTCTCCCCTTGTCCCCTCTGCAGCACCCAAAGGGTCAGGAAAAGCCAAAATTTGGGAGGTCAATGCCAACCTCCTCCCCTCTTTCCCCCCAGCACCTCCTTAATATGATTCCCCCCTCCCCCCAACACATTCATCATTTCCAGCCTCCCTCCCCACCTCACCCCCACAACCCAGCTCCCTCCAGCCCAGGACCAGCAGCAATGGAGCTGCCATCCCAGGACAGGGGTCCCCAGGGGTTCAGGATGGATTGAGAGGTGGGGTGGGAGGGCAGGATGAGGCCCTCCCTCAGCCCCCCCCCACCCAGCTCTGCATCACTCTTGCGTCAGGCCAGTGAGCTCCTTCCAGAGGCATCTCCAGCTCCTTCCAGAGGCATCTCCATGTGGTTTGAGGCTCCCAGTGAGGAGAGGGGGGTGGAGGAGGCACCCAAGAGGGAGAAAAGCAAAGGCAGGATGGCAATGGGTGCTGGGTCCTTCAAGCCACCCAGTCCTGGCTGCTGCCCTCCCCACGGGGCAGGAGACAGGGACAAGGCAGAGGCAGGGGATGTGCGCCCTGAGCCTGCAGCCACCACAGCCTCTGAGCCCCAGTTTGAGATGGATTTAGATGAATTTGCCCAGAACCAGGAGAGTCCTGTGGTGAGCACCCCAGCACCACGTCCTCCTCTCCAAGAGGTGCTGCTGGAGCCTTCACCATCCCAACTCCAGTCCCAGCCCCATCCAGGGGACATGCAGGAGGGTCCTTGTGACCTCTAGGAGATGCTGCTGGAGCTGTCACCACCCCCCAACTCCAGTCCCATCCCACCCAGCAGCATCCAGGGGTCATGCAGGGTCCCTGTGACCTATGGGAGATGCTCCTGGAGCTGTCACCACCCCAACTCCAGCTCCAGCCCCAGCCCCAGCCCCATCTAGAGGACATGCAGGAGGGTTCTTGTGACCTCTGGGAGATGCTGCTGGAGCTGTCACAGCCAACTCCAGCCCCAGCCCCATCTAGAGGACATGCAGGAGGGTCCTTGTGACCCCTGGGAGATGCTCCTGGAGCATCCCCACCTCCAGCCCGATCCCACAGATGGTTCCTCATGACCACACAGGACCCAAAGAACCTCAATCCGCATCAAAACTTGGGACAAATGAGGCCCAGAAGGTGATGGGAGAGAAGAGGGTGCCTGGAGCAGGGCTGCTTCTGCTCCCGGAGGGATAAGGAAGATTTCTGCCCCTCCTGGCAGAGGGAAAAGCCTGGAGAGCTCAGAGCTGGAGCTCACCAGGAGCCCAGCAGCTCCTCGGGGGTTCTTTTCCTGCTGGGCAGAGGGCTGGGGAGGTGGGAGGGGGAGAGTTGGAAGGGTCTCACCCAGGGGTTGGGGGAGGGGGGGGGGGCAGTGGGTCCCTGCACCTCAGCCCCCTCCCTCCCTGCTCCCCCAGGTCTGGTTCCAGAACCGCAGAGCCAAGTGGCGCAAACGAGAACGCTTCGGGAAAATCCAGGAGGTGAGAGGTGCCCCAGGGGCTGCCTGCCCCCCACCCTCTGCTGTCTGCCCCCACCCCCACCCCTCCCCGTGCCAGGGCAAAGCTCCCAGCACCCAAGGACCCTCAGCACCTCTTCTTTTTGCCCCTCCTGTGCCCCCTCACCCCCCCTGGGAAAAGCAGGGATGGAAAAGGGGGAAAGCAGCAGCAGCAGCAGCTCATGTGGACACCTGGGGGGTGAGGGTGGTTTGTCTGTCATCCCCCCCCTCCAAACTCTGGGGCAGGTTTTGGGGTGCTCCCCTCCAAGAAACCTCTTTAGCTGCCCTCTTTTTCTCTTCAGACACAGCCCCAGTGCCCAAAGCTCCCACAGGCATCTTGGGGGAGGGAAGGAGGGGTGGGGGGAAAGATTTGAACCAGGATTCAACCCCCCATGAGCAACTAGAAATAGATCTGGGGTAGGGAGGAAGGAGGGAGGCAAAGAAGGGGTGAGGGGGGTCCAAGGGGAGTGGGGTGAGGGGGAGACAAAATGGGAGGTAGGAGGCTAAGGAGGAGCCAAAGGGAGTGGGGTAGGAGGGATCCAAATGTTGGGGAAGGGGAGAAGGGGGTGAAGAGGATCCAAGGGAGGGGTGTGAGGAGGTGAGTGGGATCCAAACGGGGCAGGGAGGGGGAATTAGTAGGATCCATAGGTGAGGGGCATCCAAATGGGGGGAGGTGTGAGGGGGAATCCAAGGGGAGGATGAGGAAGGAGATGAAAGGAGAGGGGTGTGAAGGGGTGAGTGGGATCCAAACTGGGGGGTGGGAGAAGGATCCAAAGGGAGTGGGGTGAGGGGGAGTCCAAACTGGGAGGTGGGGGTGATGGAGGATCCAAGGCAAGAGGGATCCAAAGTGGGGGGGGGGGGAGGGGAAAGAGGGGGGAGAAGGTGATGGAGATCCAAGTGGAGGAGGATGAGGAGGATCCAAGGAAGGGGGCGAGGAGGGGGCATGAGTAGGACCCAAGGTGGGGAGGTAAGGAGGATCCAAGGAGAAGTGAGAAGGCTCCAAGATGGGGAGGTGAGGAGGATCCAAGGGAAAGTGAGAAGGATCCAAGTGGGGAGGTGAGGAGGATCCAAGGGAGGTGAGAAGGATCCCGGGTGGGGAGGTGAGGAGGATCCAAGGGGAGGTGGGATGCCATGGTCCCCACCTTCAGCTGACCCCCCGCCCCCCACTTCACCTTGGGGTTGATTCTGATCCTTTTCTTTCCAGCTGCAGCACAACCTGTGGCCAAGCCCCGGCCCCGGCAGCCCCGGGGGGCTCCTGCCGGCCGAGAGCATCCCCACCCCCTGCATGTCTCCCTACCCCTCCCCTCACAGCAACCTCACCAGCTTCATGGGCATCCCCTCTTCCCCCGGCCCCCATCCGGCCATCAACAGCCTCTACTCCCTGCACAGCCTCCCCGCCCCGGCCCTGGGCACCCACCACTTCGAGACCCCCCCCGAACACGACTACAAACCTCCCACCTTGGTGCCCCTGAGGGTGAAGGGCAAAGAGGCCACCAGCAGCCTGCTGAATTGGGCTACGTGATCCACCCCCTCCCCTGCCCCCTCCCCCTCCCCAGGGAGGGACACAGACCATTGTCACCCCCCCGAGCATGCCCTGCTGCCCTCCCCCCCCCCCCCCCCATCCCCAAAGCACCAAAAGGTTTGGGAGCAGCTGGGTAGGGTCACCCTTAACCCCCTCCTCAGTGCACCCCAAGCTTTTCCTGCATCCCAGCCATGGGTCCTGGTCTCATTCTGGGTGGGTCAAAGGAGGACTCCTTGGCTTTGGAGGGGTGGAAAGTGATCACCCCCAAATCCAGTCTGCCCCAGCAGGGGTGGCAGTGGCAGCTTGGGACCCCCCCCCCCCCCCCAAAACCAGGCACCTCCAGCGAGTGGATTCCCATGGGGCTGCCCCCAATCCTTCCCCCCCAGCCTGCACCCCTAAATGCCCAACCTGGGGGGCACCAGCCTCAGGTATGGCTGAAGAGGAGGGGGAGGGGGGGGGGGGTGTTCCATGGCAGCATCATGGCAGGGGGGTACCAGGTGATTTTGGGGGGAGGGCTCCCCCTCCCCAGCTGAAATGTGATGACTCCCCCACCACCACCAAGTGCAGCCATCAGTGGTAGAAATTGGGGTCCTCAGAGGTAGAAGTTGTGGTCTCCAGTGGTAGAAATTGGGGTCCTCATTGGTAGAAGCTGGGGTCTCACAGGAACCCCCCCCTTCACCATAACATCTCCAGCCACTGAGATCCCCCCCCTCCCCCTCCAACATCTCCAACCAGTGACCTCCCACCCCGACCACCACCTCTCCAGCCACTGGGACCCCCCCACCACCACCACCACAACCTCTCCAGCCACTGGGACCCCACCACCACCACCACCACCACCACCACAACCTCTCCAGACACTGGGACCCCACTACCCCCCCAACATCTGCAAAGTGACATCCCCCCCCCATCTCCAGCCTATGGAACCCCCACCACCATCACAACATCTCCACCCACTGGGACCCCCACCAAGATCACATCTCCACCCACTGGGACCCCTCCTCTCCCCCCAACATCTCCAACCAGTGACCCCCACCCCCACCACAGCACCTCCAACCACTGGGACCCTTCCACCACAGGCAAAGGACCCAAGGTCAGGAGCAGGACCTCCCCTTGCTCCTGCCCACCCCAGGAGCAGGTGATGCCACGATGACCACCCCCATGCCACCCTCCCCTAGGGTTCCCAACTTGCCCCCAGCTTGATGCTGAGGTGGGGGCAACCTCAGTTGGGTACCACAGATGCCATTCCCCAAGGCACCCAACCTGCTGATCCACCCCAAACCAACCTCCCAAAGCAGCCAGAAGCAGCCCAACAAGCCCTGGGAGGATGTTCCCCACCCTCTGGGCTCAACATCCATGCCCATGGTGGGTGCCCACCCCTGCCTGGGACCTCTCCTGCCCTGGTTCTCCCTCTTCCCACCAGGAAGAGGTGGGGGTGGATTTTGTTCCCTTTTTTTTTTTTTTTTTTTTTTTTTTTTTTTTTTTTAAAGCAATAAAGCTCAGTTTCAAGAAGTTCTTCCCTGCTCAGCCCAGCTGGGAACGTTTGGGAGTGAGGTGTGATGGAGACAGCCTGGCTTGGCTCACACCTCAGCCACCAGTATCCCACCAGCCTGCACCTCTGGGGGTGCAAGGAAAGCACCCAGTGGGTGCTGCTCAATGGGGGATGAGGTCAGGGTGCAGCATTAAGGACCCTGGAAGGATTGCTGGGCTCTGGCTTGAGGTCCCCTCGTAGCCATGATGAGAGACAGGATGGGCCCCACAGCTCAGCTCCTGGACTGGGGGCTGGGCAAAGGCAGGCAACCAGTGAGGGAGAATGATGGAATTGGTTGGGTTGGAGGTGACCTTTAAGATTATGGAGTTCAACCATTGACCCAGCACTGCCAGGGCACCCCCAAACCATGCCCTCAGCACCACAGCTCCACACCTGTGAAACCTCTCCAGGGGTGGGGACTCCAACACTGCCCTGGGCAGCCTGGGCCAGGCCTGGACAACACTTTTGGGGAAGAAATTGCTCCTCAGGGCCAACCTGAACCTTCCCTAGGGGCAACTTGAGGTCCTACCACTTGTTCCTTGGGAGAAGAAACCAACCTCAACCTGGCTCCAACCTCCTCTCAGGGAGCTGTAGAGAGCAATGAGGTCTCCCCGCAGCCTCCTCCAGACTGAACACCCTCAGCTGCTCCTCTCCAGACCCTTCCCCAGTTCTGTTGCCCTTCTCTGGCCCTGCTCCAGCCTCTCAAAGTCCTCCTTGGAGTGAGGGACCCAAAACTAAACCCAGGATTCAAGCTGTGGCCTCCCCAGTGCCCAGTCCAGGGGCACACTCCCTGCCCTGCTCCTGCTGCCCACACTGTCTGACCCAAGCCTGGATGCTGGTGGCCTTCTTGGCCAGCTGGGCACTCCCTGGTTCATCTCCAGGCGCTGCTGAGGGATGGGGACAGAGGGGACAAGGGACACAGACGCAGCCGAGGCGCTCAGCTCAGCTCTCAGCATGGATCTTTGTGTACAGCTCGCCCACGCCACCCAGCGGAGCAAAGGGGAACTGCAGCCTCCAGCCCTTCCCCTGCTGCTCCAGCCCCCCCCCCCAGCACCCCCGGGGCCCTCTCACCGTGTCCCCAGGTGGGGGCCGGGGGGGACAAACCGCTTGGCTGCCACAGCAGCTCCGAAAGTTCCCTCCACCCTGTTTTGTTCCGCTCCCCCTTCTCCCTCCCAGCTTGGGGGGGAGGGGGGCAGGAGGAGGGTGAGGGTGGTGCCACCTCCATCAACCAGGGGGCACACACAGGTCCCCAACCACCCAACAGGAGACTTCCAGGTGGCTGTGGCCACCCACCAAGGCTTCACCCTCAGCTCAGGCACAGCCTGGCAGGAAGCAAGAGGGGGGCAAGGGCAGCGTCCCGAGGGGCAAGGGCAGCGTCCGAGGGACAATGACTGTGTCTGAGGGACAAGGGCAGTGTCTGAACCAGTACCCCACATCTCCAAGCTTCTCCCCAAGCCCACCCCAGCAGGGCAGCCACCACAGCCCCTTCCCAAAGCATCCCCCTCCTGCCACCTCCCCGCGTCCATCCATCCGTCCGTCCGTCCATCACTGCAGCAGCTCCTCCCAGGAGATGGGGCGGGAGAAGACCTCTCTTTCCAGCCACAGGTCATAGTTGACCTGGAAGTCCTCAGGCAGGTCCACACGTTGGCCCAGCACGCTCTGCAGGCAGTTGTCCACGGGCAGGAACTCAGGGTTGCCGTGGGCACGGTCGTAGCGGCGCGAGTTGAAGCGCTCGATGCTGGCACGCAGGGCACACTCCTCCGCCTGGAAGTCCCAGGGACGGGCATCAAGGTCTGGGCAAAAAGGAGTTGGGGAGAAAAATGGCTCACAGAGAGGGCTTAGGGATCTTCAGCCAGCTGAAAGGCCCTCAGGGAAAGGGCTGCAGGGGTTTTTAAGGCAAGGAGCGGGGTGGAGAGAGGGGAAGGGGAGGGGGCCAGGAGGGGAAGGGAGGGGGCCAGGAGGGGAAGGGAGGGGGCCAGGAGGGGAAGGGAGGGGGCCAGGAGGGGGCAGGGAGGGGAGGGGAAGGGCCGCAGGGGAGGGGAGGGGAAGGGCCGCAGGGGAGGGGAGGGGAGGGGAGGGGAGGGGAGGGGAGGGGCAGGGGAGGGGAGGGGAGGGGCCGCAGGGGAGGGGAGGGGAGGGGAAGGGCCGCAGGGGAGGGGAGGGGAGGGGAGGGGAAGGGCCGCAGGGGAGGGGAGGGGAGGGGAGGGGAGGGCCGCAGGGGAGGGAGGGGAGGGGAGGGGAGGGGAAGGGCCGCAGGGGGAGGGAGGGGAGGGAAGGGCCGCAGGGGAGGGGAGGGGAGGGGAGGGGAGGGGGGAGGGCGAGGGGAGGGGAGGGGAGGGGAGGGGAGGGGCCGCAGGGAGGGGAGGGGAGGGGAGGGGAGGGGCCGCAGGGGAGGGGAGGGGAGGGGAGGGGCCGCAGGGGAGGGGAGGGGCCGCAGGGGAGGGGAGGGGAGGGGCCGCAGGGGAGGGGAGGGGAGGGGCCGCAGGGGAGGGAGGGCTGCAGGGGGCAGGAGGCTGTCAGCAGCCCCGGGGCCGCAGGGGAGGGGAGGGGGCCAGCAGGGGAGGGGGCCGCAGGGGAGGGGAGGGGGCCGCAGGCGGGCGGGGAGGCTGTGCGGCAGCCCCGGGCCGCAGGGGAGGGGGCCATCGGGGAGGGGCCGCAGGGGAGGGGAGGGGCCGCAGGCGGCGGGAGGCTGTGCGGCAGCCCCGGGGCCGCAGGGGAGGGGAGGGGAGGGGGCCGCAGGGGAGGGGCCGCAGGGGGCGGGAGGCTGTGCGGCAGCCCCGGGGCCGCAGGGGAGGGGAGGGGGCGCAGGGGAGGGGAGGGGCCGCAGGCGGCGGGAGGCTGTGCGGCAGCCCCGGGGCCGCACCGTTGCCGTAGGCCCAGTCGTCGTTGAGGCGGTGCCGCACTTTCTGGTAGATGGCCGACATGGTCTTCATGTTGCTCTTCCTCCACTGCCTGCCCAGGTACTTGGTCTGCACCTTGAGGAGCTTCAGGACGTAGAGCTGCATCATGGCCTGCTTGACCTTCAGGGCCCGCTTCAGGATGGGTGCCGACTTGAAGACCACCAACATCTGCAGGGACAGCAGGGCACGGTCACAGCCCGGCCTGGCCCGAAGCAACCCTTCAAGGGCATCCAAACCAACCTCCCTGCAGTCAGATCTTACAATCATTGCACCACAGAATGCATCAGGCTGGAAGGAACCCTTGGAAGTCATCTTGTCCAACCCCACTGCAGCCAGCAGGGACAGCTTAGAATCATTCAATCAGAATCATCAGGCTGGAAGGAACCCTTGGAGGTCATCTTGTCCAACCCCCTGCAGCCAGCAGGGGCAGCTTAGAATCATTCAATCAGAATCATCAGGCTGGAAGGAACCCTTGGAGGTCATCTTGTCCAACCCCACTGCAGCCAGCAGGGACAGCTTAGAATCATTCAATCAGAATCATCAGGCTGGAAGGAACCCTTGGAGGTCATCTTGTCCAACCCCACTGCAGCCAGCAGGGACAGCTTAGAATCATTCAATGCCCCAAACTAGAAGGAACCCTTGGAGGGCATCTTGTCCAACCTCATTGTAGTCAACAGAGACATCTTAGAATTATTGAATGCACCAAACTAGAAGGAACCCTTGGAGGGCATCTTGTCCAACCTCATTGTAGTCAACAGAGACATCTTAGAATTATTGAATGCACCAAACTAGAAGGAACCCTTGGAGGGCATCTTTTCCAATCCCACTGCAGCCAGCAGGGACATCCTAGAATGCATCAGGTTGGAAGGAACCCTTGGAGGTCACCTTGTCCAACTCCCCTGCACTCAGCAGGGACATTTCCACCTAGACCATCTGTAGCCAGATCTTCATCCCACCCTCCTCATCCAGCAGCGTTTTCACCTTCCTTCTCCCACCTACCCTCTCTCTCCCCTCCTACTCCACATCGAGGTCTGGGGTGCTGCAAAAAGGGCACCTCCAGGTACCCACAGCCCCCTCAGCAGCCTGTGACAGCCCAGTCCAGCTGGGCTGAGCCCCAGGGGCTCCCCTGGCCCTCACCATGGTGCGGGAGTGCTTCCATTTGGTCAGCTTGTTGAGGATGCGCAGGAGGTTGATGCAGGAGAAGAGGTTCCTCCAGCAAAACTGGTTGTTGTCTCCAGCTTCCTGCAGGGAAGCAGAGGCAAGGGTCAGGCAAGAGTTAACTCCAGCTGGTGGCTGCTCACCAGGGGTGCCCCCAGGGCTCACAACCAAGGCCAGTTCCTCTGATGTCTTCATCGATGATTTGGGTGAGAAGATTTGAGGCACCCTCTGTATGGCTGCAGATGGCACCAAGCTGGGTGGCAGTGTGGAGCTGCTGGAGGGTTGGAGGCTCTGCAGAGGGACCTGGCCAGGCTGGATCCATGAATGGGATCAATGGGACAGGCTGGATCCATGGGCTGAGGTCAATGGGATCAATGGGACAGGCTGGATCCCTGGGCTGGGATCAATGGGACATGGCCAGGCTGGATCCCTGGGCTGGGATCAATGGGACATGGCCAGGCTGGATCCCTGGGCTGGGATCAATGGGACATGGCCAGGCTGGATCCCTGGGCTGGGATCAATGGGACATGGCCAGGCTGGATCCATGAGCTGGGATCAATGGGACATGGCCAGGCTGGATCCATGAGCTGGGATCAATGGGACATGGCCAGGCTGGATCCATGGGCTGGGATCAATGGGACAGGCTGGATCCACGGACTGGGGTCAATGGGATCAATGGGACAGGCTGGATCCATAGGCTGGGGTCAATGGGATCAATGGGACAGGCTGGATCCACGGACTGGGGTCAATGGGATCAATGGGACAGGCTGGATCCACGGACTGGGGTCAATGGGATCAATGGGACAGGCTGGATCCATAGGCTGGGGTCAATGGGATCAATGGGACAGGCTGGATCCACGGACTGGGGTCAATGGGATCAATGGGACAGGCTGGATCCACGGACTGGGGTCAATGGGATCAATGGGACAGGCTGGATCCATAGGCTGGGGTCAATGGGATCAATGGGACAGGCTGGATCCACGGACTGGGGTCAATGGGATCAATGGGACAGGCTGGATCCATAGGCTGGGGTCAATGGGATCAATGGGACAGGCTGGATCCATAGGCTGGGGTCAATGGGATCAATGGGACAGGCTGGATCCATAGGCTGGGGTCAGTGGGATCAATGGGACAGGCTGGATCCATAGGCTGGGGTCAGTGGGATCAATGGGACAGGCTGGATCCATAGGCTGGGGTCAATGGGATCAATGGGACCTGGCCAGGCTGGGGTCAAGGAGGCCAAGTGCCAGGTCCTCAACATGGGTCACAACAACCCCATGAATGCTTCAGGCTGGGGGCAGAGTGGCTGGAGACTGCCCAGTGGGAAAGGACCTGGGGTGACAGTGGCTGGAGATGAGGCAGGGGGTGCCCAGGTGGGCAAGAAGGGCACCAGCAGCCTGGCCTGGAGCAGCAAGAATGTGGCCAGCAGGAGCAGGGCAGGGATTGTGCCCCTGGGCTGGGCACTGGGGAGGCCACAGCTTGAGTCCTGAGGTCAGTCTTGGGCTCCTAACTCCAAGGACCTTGAGAGGCTGGGGCAGGGCCAGAGAAGGGCAACAGAGCTGGGGAAGGGTCTGGAGAACAGGGCTGGGGAGGAGCAGCTGAGGGAGCTGGGGGTGGTGAGGCTGGAGAAGAGGAGGCTGAGGGAGACCTCATTGCTGTCTGCAGCTCCTGAGAGGAGGCTGGAGCCAGGTGGGGGTTGGGCTCTGCTGCTAAGAAACAAGAGATAGGACAAGAAGAAATTACCTCAATTGCTCCAGGGGAGGTTCAGGTTGGCCATGAGGAACAATTTCTGCCCCTTGAGGGTTGTCCAGGCCTGGCCCAGGCTGCCCAGGGCAGTGGTGGAGTCCCCATCCCTGGAGGGGTTTCAAAGCCCTGGAGCTGTGGTGCTGAGGGCCAGGGCTTGGTGCTGCCCTGGCAGTTAAAGGTTGGACTCCATGAGCTGGAAACTTTTTTCCAACTCAAACAATTTGATGATTCTGTAAGACCAGAGCAGGGATGAGCAGAGGCTGCTCTGGTCTGAGGACCCTCACCCAGAGAGGTCATGCAGGCAGTAAACATCTGCCAACCCCAAGCACCCTCCAAAGCACCAGGGGCCAAGCTCAGGAGTGCTGAGGGTTCCAGGGCTGGGTGTTGGATGCCTGCTGCCTCCCCACATCCATGGTGCCCCCTAGGGTGCCAGGACCTGGCAGAGAGGAAGCCACTCACCAGGCTCTCAGCAGTCAGCTCTGGCAGCTCATGCACCACACAGTATGGATAGTCCAGGACCGAAATGCTGCAGGAAGGAGAGGAGGTGTCCAGCTGCTCCCCCAGATCCCACCTGCCCCAACACCTCCACAGACCAGCCAGGGAGGGGAACACAGGAAGCAGGGATTCCCCCTCCCCACAGGCAGGTCTTCCCCCTTCCACTACCTGTTCTTGGCAGTGATGTAGGACATGATGTTCTGGTTGAAGAACTTGAGGATGAGAGGGATGCAGTTGGCAAAGACCAGGTGCTGGGCCATGTACTCAAACTAGGGAGAGAGAGCAGTGAGCAGCAGGCACCAGCACAGGTGAGAGGCTGAGCTGCTGGAAAGCAGCCCCATGGAGAAGGACTTGGGAATGCTGGGGGACAATAAGCTCTCCATGGGACAGCAAGGTGCCCTCGTGGCCAGGAAGGTCAATGGTGTCCTGGGGGGCATGAAGAAGAGTGTGGCCAGCAGGGCAAGGGAGGTTCTCCTCCTCTATTCTGCTCTAGGCAGGCCACATCTGGACTGCTAGGTCCAGGTCTGGGCTCCACAGGCACAGGGAACTGCTGGAGAGAGTCCAGGGGAGGCTGGGAGGATGCAGAGTGGCCTGGAGCAGCTCTGGGAGGAGCAAAGGCTGAGAGCCCTGGGGCTGAGAGCCTGCAGAAGAGCAGCCCCAGAGGGGAGCTGAGCAATGCTCAGCAAGAGACAAAGGAGCTGTGGGGGGCAAGAGGCTGGGGGCAGACTCTTGGCAGTGGTGCCCAGGGACAGGCCAAGGGGCACAAACTGGAATCCAGGAGGTTCCACCTGGACAGGAGGAGTAAATCTGAGGGTGCTGAAGGCCTGGAGCAGGCTGCCCAGAGAGGTTGTGGAGTCTCCTTGTGTGGATACTTTGAATCCCCACCTGGATGTGTTCCTGTGTGACCTGCCTTAGGTGATGCTGCTCTGGCAGGGGGATTGAACTGAATGATCTCCTGAGTTCCCTTCCAACCCCTCCCATTCTAGGCTTCTATGAAGAGGGAACCACCTTGGGTCCTCCCCAACCCCAAAGCTCCATGCAGGGTGGCCAGAGCCTGCCCCACCACACCTGGTAGATGTGATTGAGCTTGAAGTGCTTGAGCAGCAGAAGCAGCACAGCAGAAATGGCTTTGACAATGATCTCCTTGTGCCTATTGACATCCACCCCCAGCTTCATGCTCTGCAGCACTGTGGTCCTGAGGGACACAGAGGGGTTGGTGGGCTGGGGGCAGTGTCCACACCTTGCCAGTGGACAGTCCTGCCATGCCTCCTGCAGCAAAGCACAATTCCTGGCCCACCACTGAGCAGATGATGCTCAGGTCACCCAGGAGGCCTCAAGCCCAAACCATACCACCTCTACCCTGCCTGCTCCCTCCCCTGCCTGCCTTTCCCTTCCCACCACCTCCACCCTGCCTGCTCCCTCCCCTGCCTGCCTTTCCCTTCCCCACCACCTCCACCCTGCCTGCTCCCTCCCCTGCCTGCCTTTCCCTTCCCCACCACCTCCACCCTGCCTGCTCCCTCCCATGCCCACCTTTCTCTTCCCACCTCTACCCTGCCTGCTCCCTCCCATGCCTGCCTTTCCCTTCCCCACCACCTCCACCCTGCCTGCTCCCTCCCCTGCCTGCCTTTCCCTTCCCCACCACCTCCACCCTGCCTGCTCCCTCCCCTGCCTGCCTTTCCCTTCCCCACCACCTCCACCCTGCCTGCTCCCTCCCCTGCCTGCCTTTCCCTTCCCCACCACCTCCACCCTGCCTGCTCCCTCCCCTGCCTGCCTTTCCCTTCCCCACCACCTCCACCCTGCCTGCTCCCTCCCATGCCCACCTTTCCCTTCCCACCTCTACCCTGCCTGCTCCCTCCCCTGCCTGCCTTTCCCTTCCTCACCACCTCCACCCTGCCTGCTCCCTCCCCTGCCTGCCTTTCCCTTCCCCACCACCTCCACCCTGCCTGCTCCCTCCCCTGCCTGCCTTTCCCTTCCCACCACCTCCACCCTGCCTGCTCCCTCCCCTGCCTGCCTTTCCCTTCCCACCACCTCCACCCTGCCTGCTCCCTCCCCTGCCTGCCTTTCCCTTCCCCACCACCTCCACCCTGCCTGCTCCCTCCCCTGCCTGCCTTTCCCTTCCCCACCACCTCCACCCTGCCTGCTCCCTCCCATGCCCACCTTTCCCTTCCCACCTCCACCCTGCCTGCTCCCTCCCCTGCCTGCCTTTCCCTTCCCCACCACCTCCACCCTGCCTGCTCCCTCCCCTGCCTGCCTTTCCCTTCCCCACCACCTCCACCCTGCCTGCTCCCTCCCATGCCCACCTTTCCCTTCCCACCACCACCACCTCCCCAGCTCCCCCCCCCGCCCACTTTGCCCTTCCCAGCACCACCCCCCAGCTCCCTGGTGCTCACTCACGGCATCTCCTCTGGCAAGACATCTGCCAGGATGTTGATGGAATCAGTCTTGGCTTTGGAGGTTGGGGCTGCAGCGAGGAGGATCTTCAGCAGGGCAATCTGGAGAGAAGGGAGAGATGGAAAAGGAGATGGCAACAGGGGGGGAGCAGCCAAAGGCTCCACTCCCACTGCAGGAGGCAGTAACAGAATCCCAGACTGGTTTGGGTGGGAAGGGACCTTCCAAGCTCCTCCAGTCCCACCCTCTGCAGTCCCCAGGGACAGCCCCAACCACAGCAGGTTGCTCCCAGCCCCAAACAACCTGACCTGCAATGGTGCCAGCCATGGGGCAGCTCTCACCTCTCTGGGCAGCCTGGGCCAGGCTCTCCCCACCCTCAGGGTCAAACATTTCTCCCTTCTCTCTCCACTCTCAATCTGCCTCTTTTACTTCCAAACCATTCTCCCTGGGATGTACCCATGGGGAGGGAAGAAAACCTGAGGGGCATCACTGGAAATGGATGGAGCAGTGGAGAGGAGCCCCCAGCACTGAGCCCAGGGACAACCCCCAACGCTCCCAGCTCACCATGTACTGTGGCAGGCTGGGCAGGAGGCCTTGGTACAGGATCTCTGCAGGGACTTGCTCCACTTCTTCTTCCCCCTGGTGCCAGGAGAGAGCAGAAAACCTCACAGGAAGAGCTATCACCAGCACCATGGGCCTGGCTCAGCTCCCATCTCAAGGGCAGGATACATCCAGCTCCTTACCCAAAGCCTCCTCACACCCCCCAACCCTCTGCCCCCAGACAAATGAGTGCTTTCCACCTCCTCAGCTGAACAAAGCTCCCACAACCCAGCCAAAAGACTTGGTGGGACCCAATGCCCCCAGGTGCCAGCCCAGGAGCTTCATCCCATCCTCATCTCCACTCACCCCAGAGAATGGGGAGCGCAGGTACTCGTCCTCCATGTGCACCTGGACCTCAGCTATGGATGTGTACTTGTGCTGCAGGAGACACCAGAGGATCACACCATGGCCACCCCACACTGCCACCACCTTAAATCCCCCCAGGAACCTCTGTTCCTCCTGTCCCAGTGGTGCCAGGCAAGGGTGGTGCCTGCTGGCCTCACCTCTGGGACAACCCCGGTAAGAAAAGGATGAAGCCAGTAAGGAATGGGGTGGGAAATGGGAGCCTGCTCCCATCACAGGGCTTGAATACATGGGAGAGGGACCAGGAAAAGGCACCCAGGCCCTGGTGGGTGCAGGGGGATGGCAGAAGGGACACCAGCAGGGGCTGGAGGAACTCATGCAGGCACTCACCTGCTTCAGGGTTCGGATGCTCTCGTGGATGGGCCTGGGCAAACCAACCACAGTGTTGGTGTCACTGGAGAGAGGGCAAAGAGGCAGGAGCAAACCTGAGCCACCAGCCATGGTGACTGAGGACTCCTCTGTGGCCAAGCAGAGGACAACAGCAGCCCCCAGAGCAGCAGGATCCCCTCCCCATCCCAGGCTGAACCCACCTGCCCAGCGTGTAGCCGATGAACTTGCTGCGGCTGGACTCCAGGAACATCTCAATGTCCTTCTCTCTGCAGGGAAGGGACAGGAGGAAGAGTCACATCCTCCTGGCTCCACCACAGCCCATCAGGAGAACCCTGGTGCTCAGTTGGAGGGCATGGTGCTGAGCCCCACGCCACCATAGAACAGCCAAATTGACCATCAGCTTGACCACACCATCCTCAACATCTTCCCCAGGTCCCTGCTGAAGTTCTCCACTGTTAACAGCCTCCCTCTTCCTCCAACTTCTTCAGGACCTCAACATCTTCCACAGGTCCCTGCTGAAGTTCTCCACAGCTAACAGCCTCCACCTTCCTCTAACCACTCCAGGACCTCAACATCTCTCAACACCTTCTACAGGTCCCTGATGAAGTTCTCCACAGATAACAGCCTCCCTCTTCCTCCAACTGCTCCAGGACCTCAACATCTTCCCCAAGTCCCTGATGAAGTTCTCCTCTGTTAACAGCCTCCCTCTTCCTCCAACTGCTCCAGGACCTCAACATCTTCCCCAGGTCCCTGCTGAAGTTCTCCACTCTTAACAGCCTCCACCTTCTTCCAACTGCTCCAGGACCTCAACATCTTCCCCAGGTCCTTGCTGAAGTTCTCCACAGCTAACAGCCTCCTTCTTCCTCCAACTGCTCCAGGACCTCAACACCTTCTACAGGTCCCTGCTGAAGTTCTCCACAGATAACAGCCTTAACCTTCCTCTAACCATTCCAGGACCTCAACATCTTCCCCAGATCCCTGCTGAAGTTCTCCACAGCTAACAGCCTCCATCCTCCTCCAACTGCTCCAGGACCTCAACATCTTCCCCAGATCCCTGCTGAAGTTCTCCACTGTTAACAGCCTCTACCCTTCCTCCAACTGCTCCAGGACCTCAACACCTTCTACAGGTCCCTGCTGAAGTTCTCCTCTGTTAACAGCCTCCACCTTTCTCCAACTGCTCCAGGACCTCAACATCTTCCCCAGATCCCTGCTGAAGTTCTCCACAGCTAACAGCCTTCACCTTCTCCACCTGCCCCCAGGACTCCCCACAGCCTAAGCCAAGGCCTGCCCCGTGGACTCACCGGACCTTGGGGGCCCAGGGCAGCCCTTTGGGGCAGGTGATGCGGTCGCTGGGGGGGTGCTGGGTGGGGGGAGGCATCACTTCATCCCGCTCCAGGGGGAAGGTCTCTCCCTCCAGGCTGTTCTCATCATCGTTCTCCTCCTCTTCCTCCCGCGCGTCGTCAGCCTTGTAAGGATCTCGCTCGTTGAAGGCGTCCAGGTTGTCCTGCTTTATCAGGGCCTGCAGGGGGAAGAGGCTGGCAGGTGAGCAGCTTGGGGACAGCCTGTGCAAGGCCCCCAGCTGTCCCCCCCCTCCTCCCCCTGCCTGTCACCTTGTGCTCCCTGCGGCCTCGCTTCTGCTGCTGCTCGATGAGGTCGGAGGCGGAGGCCGGGGGGGAGGCTGCCCGCATGTTGCGGATCACCTTGATGCTGTCCTCGGGCAGTGGGGGCAGGCCCAGGATCTCCCTCTTCTCTGCCTTCATGCTCTGCAGCTCCTCAAACCCCCCCAGCGTGCACTGCAAGGCAGAAGACAGAGCCTTGAGCATGGGGGATGCCCTGCAGGGGCTTGGAGCACCTCTGCTATGAGGACAGACTGAAGGAGTTGGGGTTGTGCAGTCTGGAGAGGAGAAGGCTCCCAGGAGACCTTCTGGTGGCCTTCCAGGATCTGAAAGGGGCTCCAAGAAAGCTGGGGAGGGACTTTTGAGGGTGCCAGGGAGTGATAGGACTGGGGGGGATGGAACAAAACTAGAAGTGGGGAGATTCAGATTGGATGTTAGGAAGAAATTCTTCCCCAGGAGGGTGGTGAGAGCCTGGCACAGGTTGTCCAGGGAGGTGGTGGAAGCCTCATCCCTGGAGGGTTTTGCAGCCAGGCTGGAGGTGGCTGTGAGCAACCTGCTGTGGTGTGAGGTGTCCTTGCCCATGGGCAGGGGGGTTGGGACTGGCTGATCCTTGAGGTCCCTTCCAACCCTGACAATTCTGTGATTCTCCACCTTGCCCTCCCCAAACCTGCCCCTCCAGGAGGCACAAATCCTTCCCCCATAGTGTGAAACAAAGAGATGCCATCTGCCCAGGTTGCTCTGTGGTTGTCAGAGACAGAAGGGTTAGGAGGGTGTTCAGCCATCCACAGCTGAAGTTCTTTCCATGGAGGGTGGGGAGACACTGCCACAGGTTGCCCAGGGAGGCTGTGGCTGTCCCCTCCCTGGAGGTGTTCAAGGCCAGGCTGGATGAGGCCTTGAGCCACCTGGGCTGGTGGGAGGTGTCCCTGCCCATGGCAGGGGCTTGGAGCTGGATGATCTTCAAGGTCCCTTCCAACCCAACCCATTCTGTGGATCTGTGAAGTCTGTGAATCTTTTCCATCACACAGCTGAGGACCTTGCTCTGGGTCCATCCTTGGTATCTAGCTCCAGACATCAATATCCAATGTTCCCTGGTGGGGTGAAACCTGGGGGTGGTTTCCCTCACTCCAGGAAGGACATTGAGGGCTGGTACAGGGCCAGAGAAGGGCAACAGAGCTGGGGAAGGGTCTGGAGAAGAGGGCTGGGGAGGGGCAGCTGAGGGAGCTGGGGGTGGTGAGGCTGGAGAAGAGGAGGCTGAGGGAGACCTCATTGCTCTCTGCAGCTCCTGAGAGGAGGCTGGAGCCAGCTGGGGGTTGGGCTCTGCTCCCAGGGAACAAGTGACAGGATGAGAGGGAATGCCTTCCAGATGTCCCAGGGGATGTTCAGGTTGGCCATGAGGAACAATTTCTGCCCCTTGAGGGTTGTCCAGGCCTGGCCCAGGCTGCCCAGGGGCAGTGGTGGAGTCCCCATCCCTGGAGGGATTCCAAAGGTGTGGAGCTGTGGTGCTGAGGGCCATGGGGCAGTGCTGGGGTGAGGCTTGGACTCCATGACCTGAAAAGTTTTTGCCAACCAGACCAATTCCATGATTCTCTAACAGGGCACAAACTACCTGGCTGAACACCAGAACAAGAGGATGGAGCAGTTTCAGCCAGCTTCAAAGGCAGAACAGAAGTCAAAGCAGAAGACACTTGGCAGCACCCCCAGGGGCTCTCCTCACCAGCACAGTCTTCCAGAGCAAGAGCAGAACCTTCTTCATGGGGAAGTGTGGAGCATGGCCACTGCAGAACTTGGTCACCATCCCAAAGAGCATGACAGAGAAGGGTTCATTGTTGTACAGAGGAGCTCCTGGAACCACACAGCACCATTGTCCAAGGCATTCCTTGTCCCTCTTCTCACCCCAACCACCAGCACCACTCCCTGCACCCTCTCCTGGCCTCTGCAGTTTCACCCTCCCCATCTCCAAGATCCTCATCCCACCCCAGACAGTTCCTCTCTTCCTTCATGGTTAAGCACCAGGCTTGGCAGAGTTACCTCCTGCTTGAGCTCATCTTAAAGGTCTTTTCCAACCCAAACTATTCTGTGATTCCTTTCCAACACCTTGGACCCTTCATTATTTCTCACCTCTATGCTGAGAAGGAACAACAGCTCCAATAATAATTTTTTTTCCCCAAGGAAGTGGCATCCAGACAGCAGCAAAGGCTGTTTGGTGTCCTCTGCTCACCTCTTGCTCCACCAGCAAGCTCCAACCTAGCAGAAACTAACCCAAGGCTGTCAGCCTTCCTTAACCAAAGCCTGGAGCCAAACCTCATCTCATTCTCTTTGCTCTCCAGCCTTGGAAATCTCCATCCCATAAACCTGGAGGCACCTGGTCCTCACCCCAGACAGTTCCTCTCTTCCTTCATGGTTCAGCACCAGGCTTGGCAGAGTTACCTCCTGCTTGAGCTCATCTTAAAGGTCTTTTCCAACCCAAACTACTCTTTGACTCCTTTCCAACACCTTGGACCCTTCATTATTTCTGCCCTCTATGTTGAGAAGGAACAGCAGCCCCAACAGTCAATTTCTTTTTCCCCCAAGGAAGTGAGCACCCAGACAGCAGCAAAGGCTGCTTGGTGTCCTCTGCTCACTCCCTGGCCCCACCAGCAAGCTCCAACCTAGCAGAAACTAACCCAGGGCTGCCAGCCTTCCTTAACCAAAGCCTGGAGCCAAACCTCTTCTCACTCCCTTTGCTCTTCAGCCCTGGATACCTCCATCCCATCCACCTGGAAGCACCTGGTCCTCACCCAGCTCTGCTCTGAAGGTCTGTCTCATGCTCTTCCACTCAGGCTTGTCCCCCTCAGCCTCCTGCCGGACGGTCTCCACGATCAGGTACATGATGTTCAGCAGCACCCTGCAGAAAGAAGGAGGTCAGGATGAGCTCTGCAGAGCTACCACCAGCACCCAGGGCCACTGGGAAGATCTTGGATGGGCCCAGACCACAGCTGGACTCCATGCACCAAGAGATGGGAGCTCAAGCACCAGGGAAGAACACCTCTGCAGGTCAAAGCAGCAAAACCTTTGTTCTGCCATGTTTGCTGCCTGCATGTCCCCAACCAGCCACACACAGGCTGAGCAGAAGGGACTTGTACTGACTGAGCAGCCCCAGGTGGCCAAGAAGGTCACCAGCATCCAGGCTTGGATCAGCAAGAGTGTGGGCAGCAGGAGCAGGGCAGGGATTGTCCCCCTGGACTGGGCACTGGGGAGGCCACACCTGGAGTCCTGGGGTCAGATTTGGGCTCCTCACTCCCAGAAGGACATTGAGAGGCTGGAGCAGGACCAGGGAAGGGCAACAAAGCTGGGGAAGGGTCTGGAGAACAGGGCTGGGGAGGAGCAGCTGAGGGAGCTGGGGGTGTTGAGGCTGGAGAAGAGGAGGCTGAGGGAGACCTCATTGCTCTCTACAGCTCCTGAGAGGAGGCTGGAGCCAGGTGGGGGTTGGGCTCTGCTCCCAAGGAACATCAGATGAGAGGAAATGTCCCCAGGTTGCCCCAGGGGAGGTTCAGGTTGGCCACGAGGAACAATTTGTTCCCCAAAAGGGTTGTCCAGGCCTGGCTCAGGGCACTGGTGGAGCCCCCATCCCAGGAGGGGTTTCAAAGCCCTGGAGCTGTGGTGCTGAGGGCCATGGCTTGGTGGTGCCCTGGCAGCGCTGGGCTGAGGCTTGGACTCGACCACCTTAAAGCTCTTCTCCAACCCCAACAATTCCATCACTCTAAGCACACCTCAGCTGGGACAGGCTTGGGACCCCCTTCTGGTGGCTGCTGGCTATAGAAAGCAGGTGAGGCAAGGTCCCTGTGGCAGCCCAGGAGCAGTCCCAGCCCTACCTGAGGTCGGTGCTGTCGGCCAGGGAGATGGCAGGCTTCCGGACGGCGCTGCTGCAGGCGGCGCTGTTACTGCAGGGGGACAACAGCCTCAGAGGGACCCTGGGGACAGCTGCACACTGCCACCAGCAGCCCCCACACCACGGCCAGACCCTGGGCCACACCTTAGGAACAAGGTTTGCACCATGAGGCGGGGGTGGAACGCTGGAACAGGTTGCCCAGGGAGGTGGAGGGGTTCCCGTTCCTGGAGGTATTCAAGGGGAGGCTCAGCAGGGCTCTGGGCAACCTGAGCTCGTTGGGGATGTCCCTGCTGACTGCAGGGGGGGTTGGAGTGGGTGAGCTGTGGAGGTCCCTTCCAACCCAGCCCATTCCATGAATCTGCTGCCAACCTTGGGCACAGCACTGGGGAGGGAGGAGGTGTTTGTGCTGCTCAATAGCTAAAGGGTGGGGGGCAAAGAGGAGGGGATCAGACTCTGGGCTCCTCAGTTCAAGAGCCAGGGAACTGCTGGAGAGAGTGCAGGGGAGCTGCTGAGGGGAGCAGCTCTGTGAGGAGCAAAGGCTGAGAGCCTGGAGAAAAGAAGCCCAAGAAGGGATCTGAGCAATGCTCAGCAAAAGGAGCTGTGGAGGGCAAGAGGCTGGGGGCAGACTCTTGGCAGTGCTGCCCAGGGACAGCACAAGGGGCAAGGGGCACAAACTGGCACCCAGGAGGTTCCACCTCAGCAGAAGGAGAAACTTTCTTGGTGTGAGGCTGCTGGAGGCCTGGAGCAGGCTGCCCAGAGAGGTTGTGGAGTGTCCTTGTGTGGAGAGCTTCCACCCCTCCCTGGGCATTGTGCCCCTGGGCAAGCTGCTGTGGGTGCCCTGCTGGAGCAGAGGGGTTGGAGTGGATGAGCTCCAGAGCTCCCTTCCAGCCCACACCATGCTGAGATTCAGTGAGGAGGAACAGACCCATCTCTATTTGCTGCCAGGCAGCACAGCTCATAGGGAATTCCTATATGGATCAGGTGTAATCCCACATCACATTCCCACCCTCAACATCAGAAGTCATCCCACTGGCTGCAGGAACCAGATTAGCTTCCTGGATCAGGGAATGGAACTGCCACAAACTGGAAAACCTCCCACCAAGGAGCTCTGGAGCTATTTCTGGAGATTAGGAAGAAATTCTTTGTAGTGAGGGTGGAGAGAGACTGGCACAGGCTGCCCAGGGAGGTTGTGGCTCTCCCCTCCCTGGAGGTGTTCAAGGCCAGGCTGGATGAGGCCTTGAGCAACCTGGGCTGGTGGGAGGTGTCCCTGCCCATGGCAGGGGGGCTAGAACTGGATGATCTTGAAGGTCCCTTCCAACCTAAGCCATTCTATCAACCTCTCCCCCAGTACTCACTCAATCTCCATGTTCAGCAGCTCCACCAGAGCGTTGAAGGTCCCCACTTCCAGCAAGAGGAAGATGTTGTACCTCATCCAAGCCTGCACCTCAGCCTCAGAGCCACACTCCCCAAAGGTGCCTGCAACAACAGCCTTGCTGGATCCCACCCCTGCAGGGATCCCAACATCCCCACCAGAGAAATTCCCAGCAGGAATGAAAACCAGCTTCCATTTGAAGGCCAAAAGCAAAATGGAGAAGGTGGAACTGCCCTGGAGTGGGCAGAGCTGGGATGGCACAGGGAGGTTGGTCAAATGGGTCTGGAGAACAGGGCTGGGGAGGTGCAGCTGAAGGACCTGGGGGTGTTGAGGCTGAGGGGAGACCTTCTGGCTCTCTACACCTCCCTCAAAGGAGGTTGAAGCCAGGTAGGGGTTGGGCTCTTCTCCCAAGAAACAAATGATAGGACGAGAGGAAATGACCTAAAGTCACCCCAGAGGAGGTTCAGGTTGGCCATGAGGAACAATTTCTGTCCCAAGAGGGTTGTCCAGGCCTGGCCCAGGCTGCCCAGGGCAGTGGTGGAGTCCCCATCCCGGGAGGGGATTCAAAGCCCTGGAGCTGTGGTGCTGAGGGTTCGGTGGTGCCCTGGCAGTGCCAGGAGAGGCTTGGACTCCATGACCTAAAATGTCTCTTCCCTCCTGAACAATTCCATGGTTTAGTGGTGACCTGGCAGTGCAGGGATCATGCTTGGCCTCCATGACCTTAAAGGTTTCCTCTAACCTTAACAATTCCATGAGTCTAAATTTTGGACTCACGACTACGAAGCTCCCACAGGACTTGGATTCAGCTCCGGACACCTCCAGGAGCAAAACCAAGAGAGAAGATGACCTTCAACACTTTTGAGAGCCTCCAACCTGTGACCCAGATGTAGCCAGGAGGAAACTAAAGGGGTGACAGAAGCTTGAAGTCACCTTGGGCCACGTAAAGGATGGCTCTGGCAACCCTCAGCCTCTTCTCCCGGGCGGTGACCTCCAGCCCGTCCAGGAGCCTCATGGCGTGGGTGCGGTGCTGGTTCCTGTCCAGCTCTGTCCATTTCTTGTCCCTCACTGCAAAGACAAAAGCAGAGAAGGTTGAGAGTATTTGGGCCTGCCCTGGACACCACCATGGAGAATCAGAGAACTGTCAGGGTTGGAAGGGACCTCAAGGATCAGCCAGCTCCAACCCCCCTGCCACGGGCAGGGACACCTCACACCACAGCAGGTTGCTCACAGCCACCTCCAGCCTGGCTGCAAAAACCTCCAGGGATGAGGCTTCCACCACCTCCCTGGGCAGCCTGTGCCAGGCTCTCACCACCCTCATGGTGAGAAACTTCTTCCTAACACCCAATCTGAATCTCCCCACTTCTAGTTTTGCTCCACCACCCCCAGTCCTATCACTCCCTAACACCCTCAAAAGTCCCTCCCCAGCTTTCTTGAAGCCCCCTTCAGATCCTGGAAGGCCACCAGAAGGTCTCCTGGGAGCCTTCTCCTCTCCAGACTGAACAGCCCCAACTCTCTCAATCTGTCTTCACAGGAGAGCAGCTCCAGCCCTCTGCTTACCCTGTAGTGATAGGATGAGATGGGAGAGGGGAGACTGAGACTGGAGATGAGGAAGAAATTCTTGCTAGTGAGGCTGGGGAGACACTGGCACAGGTTGCCCAGGGAGGCTGTGGCTGTCCCCTCCCTGGAGGTGTTCAAGGTCAGGCTGGATGAGGCCTTGAGCCACCTGTGCTGGTGGGAGGTGTCCCTGCTCATGGCAGGGGCTTGGAGCTGGATGATCTTCAAGGTCCCTTCCAGCCCAACCCATTCTGTGGATCTGTGAAGTCTGTGAATCTTTTCCATCACACAGATCCCAGCTGAGGACCTTGCTCTGGATCCATCCTTGGCATCTAGCTCCAGACATCAATATCCAATGTTCCCTTGTGGGGTGAAACCTGGGGGTGGTTTCCCTCACTCCAGGAAGGACATTGAGGGCTGGAGCAGGCTGGATGAGGCCTTGAGCAAGCTGGGCTGGTGGGAGCTGTCCCTGCCCATAGCAGGGGGGTTGGAACTGGATGAGCTTTAAGATCCCTTCCAACCCAACCCATTCTATGAATCTCCTCTAGGAGCTCCCTGTCCCTCCCCTGAGGGGGGTGAGAAGGCCAAGAGAAAGCTCTTACCATGGATCCTGAAGTCCTCCTCGAAGCACTTACGGTTGAGCAGGAACTCAGGACCCTCTGTGTAGCTGTAGAGCTCTGCCAAAAGAGCAAGACAGAACATCTCCAACCACCTGCAGCAAGCCACCAGAGAAAGCTCAAACCCTGGCCACCACCTTCAGCCCAAGAGGAAGGGGAGCAGCAAAAAAAAAAAAACCAAACAAAAAAAAAAAAAAAAAAAAAAAAAAAAAAAACCCAAACCCCAACCAAACCCCAAAGCACCCAGAGCAAAGCTAGGAAAGAAAAAAAAAAATGATGATGGGATGCCAGCTACCTTTGAAGATGGATAAAGGAGGGCAGGGGGGAGTGGAGACCATGATCACAGAATTGTTAGGGTTGGGAGGGACCTCAAGGATCATCTAGTTCCACCCTCCCCCCCCCCCCCTGCCATGGAGAGGGACACCTCACACTAGGATCAGGTTGCAGGATGATGGAGGTGGCAAAGCTGCTTTCTGGTTGATCCCTGGGGATGAATCCCTCACCAGAGAGCTCTGCTGCCCATTTGTCAGTGTCTGCATATTCAAACTCCAGATCTGGAGACTCTGAGTAGCCCTGAAAGCAAAAAAAAAAAAAACAAAACAAAAAAAAAAAAGGGAGAAACAAAACAAACAAAAAAAACCACCACCAAAAATCACTTCGAATCCAGCATTTTTCAAGCAAGAAAACAAACAAACAAACCCCAAAAAAAAAAAAAAAACCCAAAGCCTCAAGAGGTTCCCAAAATTCACCTCATCCTCCTGGGAATCCAGGGTTGGATCTGCCGGAGAACAAAACAAAATGTCCCTGGCAGCAGCAGGAAAATGTTACCAAGGCAACTTCCAACCCCACCTCCTGCACCTCCAAAGCCAAGCTCTGCAGCACTGAGCCACCACTGCTGCTGGGCAGCCTCTGCCACTGCACCACAGCAAAACAAACCAAAAAAAAAAAAAAAAAAAACCAACAAAAAAAAACCAAAAAAACCACTCCAGGAGCTCCAAAAGGTCCTCAGAACATCGAGCAGGAGATGGGAGTTGGTTCAACCTTGGCCTAGGGAAGCAGGGAGGTCTCACGAGCTCAGCTGGTTGGAAGGGCTGCAGGAAAACTTGAGGTGGCCACCAAAATTTGGGTTGTCCCCTGCTCACCAGAGGGATGCTAGAGGGGAAGGGTGAGGATGAAACAGCTGGTGGGGGGGCTGGGAGATGTTCCTCAGCATTCCAGGATGATCCATCACCAGCTGGTGGTGGATTTGTGGAGCTGGGAGATGTTCCTCAGCATTCCAGGATGATCCATCACCAGCTGGTGGTGGATTTGTGGGGCTGGGAGATGTTCCTCAGCATTCCAGGATGATCCATCACCAGCTGGTGGTGGATTTGTGGGGCTGGGAGATGTTCCTCAGCTCTCCAGGCTGATCCATCCCCAGCTGGTGGTGGATTTGTGGAGCTGGGAGATGTTCCCCAGCATTCCAGGATGATCCATCACCAGCTGGTGGTGGATTTGTGAGGCTGGGAGATGTTCCTCAACACTCCAGGCTGATCCATCACCAGCTGGTGGTGGATTTGTGGGGCTGGGAGACCTTTCCCAGCATTCCAGGATGATCCATCCCCAGCTGGTGGTGGATTTGTGGGACTGGGAGATGTTCCTCAGCATTCCAGGCTGATCCATCACCAGCTGGTGGTGGATTTGTGGGGCTGGGAGATGTTCCCCAGCATTCCAGGATGATCCATCACCAGCTGGTGGTGGGGCTGGGAGATCTTCCCCAGCATTCCAAGCTCACACAGAGCTACTCACAACCCTCTCCTGTCATTCCTCATCCATGGAAGTGGATGGCTCCCAAGCTGTCCCAGGAATGAGACTGGATTTGGAGGACATAATGGGAAAGCCATGGGTTGAATCAGCTCCATTCAGAGCCTCTCAACCCTCCTAATGTCACCACAGCTCTGAGGGTCCCCACCAGGACCTTGGTGGCTCAGGGAGGGTTTGGTCACTCTCACCAGAGCCAGCCCTGGGGTGAGCAGCACAGCAGGACCAAGCTGATGTGCAGTGGCACAACCCAACCTCCACCTCCACACCAGGCCAGTGCTGACTGGAAAAGGAGAGGAGAAGCCCAGACTGGTTCAGGTGGGAAAGGACCTTCAAAGCTCCTCCAGTCCCACCCCCTGCAGTCCCCAGGGACAGCCCCAACCACAGCAGGTTGCTCCCAGCCCCAAACAACCTGACCTGCAATGGTGCCAGGCATGGGGCAGCTCTCACCTCTCTGGGCAGCCTGGCACAGGCTCTCCCCACCCTCAGGGTCAAACATTTCTCCCTTCTCTCCATTCTCAATCTGCCTCTTTGAGTTCCAAACCATCCCCCCTTGTCCTGCCCCAATAGGCACTGCTCAAATCTCTGTCCCCAGGCTCCTTCTTGTTCTTTTTAAGCCCCTGGCCTGGAGAGCAAGGACCCAGAGCAGCCCTGGAAGTGGGGGTGACCACTGCTAGGTCCATTTGGGAGCCCCAGGACTGAGCTACTCTCATGTCCCAGACAGGTCAAACCAGCTCAGATTCAGGGATAAGATGAACAGGAAACTAGCACTGACCCAAGCAGGCTCCAGGCACAGCTGGTACCAAAGAAAGTCTGGCAGAGAGAAGCCCCAGCCCACACAGCCTCGCTGCTGAGGTGCCAGGGCAAGGCTTTGGGTCAGCAAAACCGACCCCAAGGGAACCGGTACCGATGCACCGCGGTGCTGTGGTGCGGGGGAAACAGCTGGCCCAGGACGAGCCCCGGGGGAAGCGGTACCAAAGAACCGGGTCCAGGAGGAGGAAGCAGCTGGTCCAAGACCAGCCCTTACGGGAACCGGTACTAAAGAACCGTCTCCGGGGAGCGGGAGGGTGGCTGGTCCAGGCCCTGGCCCCAGGGGAAGCGGTACCGAAGCACCAGCTCAGGGAGGGGGGAGCCACCGGTCCCGGACCAGCCCAACGGAGGGCGGAGCCCAAACACCGCTCGGGTCAGGCCAGTAGCGGACGCCGGAGTCCACCGGCACCGCACAGGCAGGCCCCGGGCCCACGGCGGGGAGCACAACGACGCGGCCCCTGCCCGGCCCGGCCCGCCCCGCCCGGGAAGGCCGCCCGCCCCCCCCGCGGAGCCAGGCCCAGCGGCAGCGGCGCTGACCTCGGAGTCCTTGCGCGGCGGGCGGCCCAGGTCACGGGCCTTGCCGGGCGACACCGGCCCGCCGCGGGCCTTGTTGTTACCCGGGAGCGGCCCCGGGACCCCACCGCCGCCGCCCGGCTCCATGTCGGCCGCGCTGCACCGCGCCGAGCTCTCGCGAGGACTCACCCCTCCTTCTCGCGGGAGCGGCAGGGAGAGCCGGGGTAGCGCCGCCGCCATGTTGGGAGTGGCACCGGGGGGATTGGTTTCGGGCTCTCGGGGCAGCTGCGACGTGTATCCAGCCGTCGGCCCCGCCGCGGCGGCCGCGTCACCGCCCAGCCAGCGCCGCCCGCCCCCGGTGGCCACGGCCGCTGCGGCACCCGGCCGGACGGCGAGCTCCGCCCCCGCGCCGCCATCTTGGGTGCGGCACGGCGCAGGACTCCGCCATGTTGGGAGCGGCACTTCCGCCTCCATCGGCCCGGCCTCGTGAGGCCGCCATGTTGGGAGTGGCAAGAAGGGGCAGTACTGCAGCGGCTAGACCCCAAACTGAGGCGTCGGGAACAAGTGAACCTTCAAAGCAAGGGGCTGGGGGGAATGAGACCCCAAAGACAGGGAGCCTGACAGGTCTCGGAGGAGTGACAGACCCCAACGAAGGGATCTGATGGGCTTTAAATACTGTGAAGACCTAGAGGAGCCAGAAGTGGTCAAACCCCAACGCGATGAGGCTTCATCGGCCTTAGAGGGGAACCAGGGACTTAGATAGCTCAGGTAGCTCAGATCTCAAGGAGATAGGGCCTGGTAGAGCTTCCCTGACAGGGGAACCTGAAGGGTTTAAACACCAGGTGAATGGGCTCAGAGGGATCCAGACCCCCAAAATCCAGGGTCTTAGAGATGTTCAGAGGTTCTGGGGGAGTTCAAAGGCCACCCTGAAGTGGCCAGTGGTAGATCCCAGCCCTGGTCCTGGGCGCATATACCACTCGGGGTCCCCAGGGCTTGTACTCACCCTCTCTACTAAATAAACTACTTACAGGAACACAAGGAAAAGAGTTCTTCCCCCAACAGGGCTGTCAAGGCCTGGACCAGGCTGCCCAGGGCAGTGACGGAGTCCCCACCCCTGGAGGGGTTTGAAAGCCGTGAAGATGTGGTGCTGAGGGTCATGTTTCAGCGGCGCCCTGGCAGTGCAGGGTTAAGGCTCAGACTTGGCGAGCTGAAAGGTTTTTTTCGATTCCGGGATTTCCGGCCGCGCACGCGTTGGGGGGGACGCGAGTCCTCCCGCCGCCAGGGGGAGCGCTGGGACGGGGCCGGAAAGCCTCCTCTTCCCGGCGTGCCCCGCGCGGCCGCGCTATAAAAGGGCGGCTGAGGGGCAGCGGCTGTTGGGGCGTGGTGGCTGCGCGGGTGGATGGTGCTGAGTCCGTGTGTGTGGGACGCGCGTCTGGGCCTGTGTGCGCGGTGCCTGTCTGAGTCTCTGTGTGTCCGGCTGTGTGCGCGGTGCCTATTTGGGTCTGTGTGTGTCCGGCTGTGCCTGGCGGGTGTGTGAGGCGCGGCCCCCAGCCCCCTACACGTTGATCTTATTCGATCGGCCGGGCTAGGCCCAGCCGAGATGAGAAGAAAGAGCTCCGCGAAGCCCGCGGGCGCTGTGCGGTAGCTGGCGGCGGGCGGGATGAGTCGATCAGATAGGCGAGGCTGCGGCCTGTGAGCGCCCTGCGATTCTGACCCGCCGCCGGACCGGCACCGCCAGCCCCGGGCCTGCCCGCGGGGGTGTTCCTTGCGCCGGTCAGCCCCGAGCCTTGCAGCGGGTCTGAGCTTGGCACCAGGCCCTGGAGTGTGCATGGGCACCGCTTGGAGCCATGCAAGGCCCTGCAAGCACTGTGCCTCCTGTGCCAGCTCTGTGCCATGCATGTGGGCATCTCACGGGGCCATGCCAGCCCTGTGCAAGGGTTTGTATAGGATCTGTGGTCACAGAGCCTCCTGTGAGTGTCCCACAGGATGATGCAAGCCCTGGGCATGGGCTGTGAGCACCCAACAGGGTGCCCACACCTGGTAGGAGACTTGGCAGTGTGTGTCCCCCATCTCCTGGGACACCCATGGGTGGCATCCCAGCTGTGCAACTTGGGGGTTAATTGGCAGCTGGTGGTGATGAGGGCATGGCCATGGTGGTGGCAAGGGGACACCTGTGGCACTGCCAGAGGAAGTCACTGCTCTGGTGGGAGTGGGGACGCTGGGAGGAGGGACGCCAGCTCTGGGGGGGGTGGGAGTCTCTGCTGAGGAGTCCCCATGCCACCCTAGCTGCAGTGTTGCCCCACTTGTCCCCAGCCTGTGGCCATGTCCTTTGTTCCCATGGTCCTGTGCCACCACGCAGGGAGCTGTGTCCTCAGCCTCATGGTGCCCACCAGCGCTCCAGTGCCACCAGAGCCATGCCCCCCGTGTCCACTGTGCCCCCGCGGGTGTCATCCTCCTGCCTCCACGACCCCCCCTCAGAGGCACTCGGGACTGGCACCTTGCTGAGGAGGGGACACAACGCACCGAGTCCCGGTGCCCCTTACCCCGAGCACTGCTGCTGGGGACCGGGAGGAGGAGCCGTTACTGGGGGAGGGGAGGCACGGTGCCTTCCCACGGGGATATGCAGCCGGGGGGTCAGTGCGGGTGCCCCGGGGTAGTGCCCGGTATTCCCTGGTGACTCCCGGGGCTGTTCCCAGGGGTGCCCTCCCGCGATAATGCTCCTGGGGATGGTGACAAGTGCCAGTGCCGTTCCTGCCGCTGAGGCCATTCCCAACGTTCCAGGGACCGTTCCCGGTGCCATTCCCAGGGGAGATGCTCGGTGCCGTTCTAAGGAATACATTCCCGATGCTGTTTCCAGGGGAGGTGCCCGATGCCGTTCTCGGTGCAGTTGCCGTTCCTGGCAGATGATGCTCTGTGCTGGTGCCCTTCCCGGGATAACATTCCCGATGCTGCTTCCAGGCTGACATTCCCGGTACAGATCCCGGGGGTGATTCTCGGTGCCGTTCCTTGGATCAAGTTCTCTGTGCTGCTTCCGACATAACGCTCCTGGTACTGTTCCCGGTGCCATTCCGAGGATAACGTTCCCGGTGCTGCTCCCAGGCGCGACGCTCAGCGCCGTTCTCGGGATAACGTTCCTGATGCTGCTTCCGGGATAACGTTCCCGGTACCATTCCCGGGGATGATACACGGTGCCATTCCCAGGCTTCCATTCCCCGGGGGCAGCTCTCGGTGCCGTTCCCAGTGCTCTTCCCAGGGTAACGTTCCTGGTACCATCCCCAGGAGTGATTCCTGGTGCCGTTTCCGGGGGAACGATGCTCAGTGCTGTTCCCGGTGCCATTCCCGAGGGCTGATGTTCGGTGTCGTTCCCGGGATCACATATTCGGGAAACGATGCTCGCTGCCGTTCCCGGGGGGCAACGCTCGGTGCCATTCCCAGGATCACATTCCCGGGGGAGCGACGCTCTGTGCCGTTGCCGGTATAACGTTCCCGGTGCCGGGGGCGGGGGCAGGTGGCGGCAGGTGCGTGCGCGGGGCCGGGCCGTTGACGGGAGGCGGGGCCGCGGGGCCGGTGCCCGCACGGGGCCGAGCGCTGCCGCCGCCGCTTACCGCTGCGCCATGACCGGTACCGGTACCGGAGCCATGGACCGGATCCTGATGGTGTTGTGCTTGGCGGTCACCGTATCACCGGCACTTACCGGGGAACGGCTGCACGTCTGCAAGGAGGTACCGGAACCGGGGGGGGGGGGGGGGGGGAAGGGAGGAAGAAAAAGGAGGAGGGAACCATCAACCGGCAACCCCCCGGTAAAGGGAACCGAGCCTTGGATCACCAGGGATGTGCCCCTGATGGCATGGGGGGGTCCCTATTAATGGGGGGTCCCTATAGCGGGGGGACTGCTCAGTCCATTGGGGCCTGGGGGGGCTTTGCTCCCCCCCCTGGGGCCCCCGGGGGCTCCACCAGACCCCAGAGGCTCCCAGTCTGTCCCTACAGGGATCTGTCACCTACAGGCTGTAAGTCTGTGGGGGGGGAGGGTGCTCCGTGGGATCCCCTCTAAGGATTGGGGTGGCTAAAGAGGGGGTGACTTTGCCACTCGGGGGGGGGTTCCCCTTAGGGACACCAAGGTCAGCCTGGTGGTCCCCGGAGCCACCTCCAGTCTTTGTCCCCCAGTTCTTGGTCGGTCACTGATCCCAGCGGTGAGGTTGGGATGTCCCCAAACCCACCCTGGGCTGAGAGCTGCAGGCAGGGGGTGGTGACAAGGTGGTGATGGAGGGAGGGGGGGACACACGACACACAGACGTGTCCCCATCATCCACGTGCTGCTCCCTAGGCCAGCACACAGTGGCCTGAAGTGGGGACAAAGTGTCCTGTGAGGAGAAACCCCTCGCTGGCACCTCAGGGACAGCAATGTCGGGGTCAACCCCCCCAACATCTTGCAAATATCCCCTCTTGGGGTGTCCCCCGCCTCCCACCCGCCAAGCTGTTCCCAACCCGTGGCTGCTTTTCATCTGGGCCAGTAATTTTCGTGTGCCATGATCCAGTTTCTGTGTGTGTCTGTGTCTCCGTTCCACCGGCCGGAGCTGGGAACAATAGACTGCAGCTGGTGCCAGCCCCGGGAGGGATTACTCCCCTGGAGGTCATGTTCCTTGGCCCCATCCCTGTGTGTCCCCCCCCACACTGAGGGACAGACCCTCTCCCACCCCCTAAAGGTGGCGGTGGTGGCAGCCTGGGGTCCCCCCTCCTGCTACGGAGCTGCCCCGCGGCCGAATTAGGTCAATTTCTTGGCAGTTCAGAGAAAATGTGGAGCTCTTCTGCTTGACATCGATTGTGTTGGGGGGAAAGGGGGAGGAAAGTTTGGGAAGAGGGAAACTCCCCCCCACACACACACACCTTTTCCCAAGGGAATCCCTCGGGAGCAAGAACAGTGTTGGGATCTTGGGGCTGCTGGGGTGCCAGAATGACCCTGGGCACGCTGATGGGCACCTTCCTCTCTGTCCCCATGCCAGGGCCATGGGGGGCTTGGTGCTGCCTATACATGGGATGGGGTAGTGCAGGCAGTGCCTTTGCCCCCCTCTGCCCCCCTTTTCCCTTCTCCACCCCCATTTCCCCATCTCCATCCCCATTTCCCCATCTCCATCCCCATTTCCCCATCTGCATCCGCCTTTCCCTATCTCTATCCCCCTTTTCCCATCTCCATCCCCCTTTCCCCATCTCCATCCCCCTTTCCCCATCTCCATCCGCCTTTCCCTATCTCCATCCCCCTTTTCCCATCTCCCTCCCCTTGTTCCCATTTCCATCCACCTTTTCCTAACTCCATCCCCCTTTCCCCACCTCCATCCCCCTGTTCCTATCTCCCTCCCCCTTTTCCCTCCCCTCCCGGAACATCAAAGCTTTGTTTTCTTGCCAACCTGCCACGCTCCGGCGTCTGCCGGGAGCACGGAGCCACGACGCCCGCCGCTGGCACCCCCCAGATGCTGCAGCGGAGGGGTTGGGGGGGAAGCTGTGGTGTCCTTCCCTTAACCCCCCACCCGCCCCCCACCCCAAGCAGCCAGACCCAACCTTCACCCTGCCCACCGGATTAATCCCCACCCCCGCCCCAAACTGAGCTTCACCTGCCCCCGGCATCGCCGCCTCCTCACCGGCCTTGAGCCGGTCCCTGCTCGGAGGCAGCTGGTGGCATGGCAGGAGGGGGGGGTCGGGGGTGACGGTGTGTCCCCCCCCCGCCCTTTTCCTTTCTTCCTGGCTGCTCTGGCACCCGGCCGAGGAGTGCCCACAGTGGGTGGATGTCTGTGGCAGGATGGCTCGTCCGGGTTGAGCAGCTTTAGTGAGCAGCACTCGTGGCCACGCCAAGGCAAACGGCGCCGGGAACGGTGCCATCTGCTCCTGGCACTCGGGGTGGGGGGGGAGAGAGAAGGGTTTCAGCACCACCCCCACCCCCGCCCCGGTATGAGGAGGAGGTGGCAGTGCTGTCACCTTCACTGTGCCAGGGCTGGCTCGGCGCATGGGGTGGTCAGGGAGGTCCTGGGCGTGGAATGGGTGACCCCACGCCCCCCCGTGGGGAATGTCTCAGGTGGGGAGGGGGGGGGAATCATCCTAACCTGAAGCTCCATCCTCTGTGTCCTCCCAGTCAAGCTTCCCTCTGCCCTGGCACCCTGGTACCCTCCTGCCCAGGGCATGCCCCCATCCTGAGCACCCCTTACTCTGAGCACCCCTTTTGCTCTAAGCATCCCCCTGCCCCAAATATCCCTCCGTCCTCTGCACCCCTTGCTCTGAGCACCCCTTGCTCTGAGCACCCCTTTACTCTGAGCTCTCTCCTTGCTCCAAGCATCCCCCTGCCCCAAATATCCCTCCGTCCTCTGCACCCCTTACTCTGAGCACCCCCCATTCTGGGCACCCCCCTTGCCCCAAGCATCCCCCTACTCCAAATACCCCTCTGTCCTCTGCACCCCCCCACCCCCACCCCGAGCACCCCTTGCTCTCAGCTCTCTCCTTGCCCCCACCCTGAGCCACTCCATCTCCCCCCGGCCACCCCTTTGCCCCAACATCTCCCTTCCCCCGGCAGCCCCCGCCCTGAGCAGCCCCCACCCCAAGCATCCCCTCCCCTCCCAGACCTGGCTGGACTGGGAGCAGGGGGGACTGGGAGCTGTGGGACATCACAACGCCTTGAACCAAAACTATCAACGCAAGAGGCAGCCGGGTGGGAGGATGGAGGTGGGGTGGGGGGAGGATGGATGACACAGCCCCTGGGGGTTGGGGGAGCACTGTGGGGTGGTTCTGGGGGCCGCACGCTTCCCAGTATGTTTTCTCTCCTTTCCCAGTCCGAGTACCACTATGAGTACACAGCGTGTGACAGCTCGGGGTCACGCTGGAGGGTGGCAGTGCCACACACCCCGGGGCTCTGCACCGGCCTGCCCGACCCCGTCAGGGGCACCGAGTGCTGTAAGGATTGGGGGGGGGAGGAGGAATTGAGGGTGGAAGGCGGGAGGTTCTGGGATGTGGGTAGGGCAGGGGTAGGAAATGAGGGCGAGGGGAGGGAGAGGAGCCTGGAGAAGGAGCAGCGGCAGCTTTTCATCAGCTGCGCCGCAGCGACTCCTTCAAAGGGACCTGTCTGCGCCGCAGCAGCCAGCAGCCGTCAGCCCTGTCAGCTCCTCACTGGGATGTGCTGGAGAGGGGGGTGGAACACCCCCACACACACCCCCTCAAGGCTTGGGGAGTGCTGTGGCTCAGCAGCGTGCTTCAGCAGGGGGTTAGATCCTGCCTGGTGCTGGTGGTCAGGCAGGAGAGTGCTGTGGAGCTGCCAGAAATCATAAATCATAAACCGGGGGGAGAGGATTTGCTGCTGTGGGATCCTGGGTTTGGGGATCCCAGAGCTGTGCAGGGATGGATGGTTGGGATGAGAGACCTGGAGCTGTGCAGGGATGGTCAGGATGAGGGACCTGGAGCCACGTGGGGATGCTTGGGATGGGGAATCCCAGAGCCATGCAGAGCTGCTCAGGATGAGGGACCTGGAGCTGTGCAGGGATGGTCAGAATGAGGGATCTGGATCCATGTGGGGATACTTGGGGTGGGGAATCCCAGAGCCATGCAGAGCTGCTCACAATGAGAGACCTGGAGCCATGCAGGGATGCTCAGGGTGGAGAATCTCAGAGCCATGCAGGGATGGTCAGATTGGGAGATTCCAGAGCCATGCAGGGATGATGGGAATGAGGAACCCAGATCCATGTGGGGATGCTCAGGAAGGAGGATCCCAGAAACACATGGGGATGCTCAGGATGACCTCATCCCTGGAACTGTGCAGGAGTGCTTGGGATAAGGGATCCCAAAGCCACGTGGGGATGATCAGGATGGGAGATCCCAGCAGCATGCAGGGGTGCTCAGGATGGGGGACTGGAAGCTGCACAGGGATGCTGGGAATGGAAGGAATCCCAGGGCTGCACAGGGATGTTTGGGATGGGGAACTTGGAGCTATGCAGGGATGCTTGGGATAAGGGGGATCTCAGAGCTGTACAGAAATGTTCAGGATGGGGAATCCCGGAGCCATACAGGGATGATGCTTGGGGTGAGGGACCTGGAGCTGCACAGAGATGCTGGGGATGGGAATCCCAGAGCTGTTCAGGAGATTCAGAATGAGGGATCCCAGAGCCACACAGGGGGGGATGCTTGGGATGAGAGACCTGGAACTTTACAGGGATGCTCAGGATGGGGAACTTGGAGCTGCACAGGGATGCTGGGGCTGGGAGATGCCAAACCCAGCCGGGCACGCCCTGACAAGCTGAGGACGATGAAGCTGGAGCAGCGCCGGGGAGGGGAGCAGGAGGTGACCTCCCTTTTCCCCAGCCTGGGTTTGCTCTTTGCAGCTTTCTCCTGCAAGGCAGGGGAGTTCCTGGACATGAAGGCTCAGGCTTGCAGACCCTGTGCAGAGGGCACCTACTCGCTGGGCACCGGCGTCCGCTTCGACGAGTGGGACGAGGTGCCCCACGGCTTCGCCAACGTGGCCACCAACCTGGAGGTGGAGGATGGCTTTGGTGATGCAGTGGAGAACTGCACAGGGTGAGCGCCCCCTGGCACGCTTCTTCCCTGTAACGGCTGCTCCCCGTCCCGGGAAAGTGCTTGGGCACCCAACCACCCTGGCACGGTGGGGCTGGGCACAGTTGGGTGCTGAGACACTGCCATGTGTGGGCAGCACCCCAGTCCCCCACCTCCCTCCGTCTCCCGCGCTCCCTCTGCCTCCCTCCTCCGGGAGGTGATACCAGGGCACACCCTGGCCGCAGCAAGGGGACAGCCCAGCAGCACCTGGCAGGGTCCCCAACCCATGGGGCACCCTCACCAGAGCTCCTGGGTGAGGGAGCACCCACGGGAGTGCCTGCACCTCCGTGCCATGAGCCAGCTGCTTGACTTTGCATTGTGGCCCCTGGATCAGTGCCAGCAGCCACTGAGTCTTCCCACCAGCTGCTTGTGCCACTGAGTCCTCCTGCCAGCTGCTTGTGCCACTGAGTCCTCCCGCCAGCTGCTTGTGCCACTGAGCCCTCCTGCCAGCTGCTTGTGTCCCTGAGCCTTCCTGCTAGCCAGCTGTGCCACCAGCCACCAACCCCTCCTGCCAGCTGGTGGCACCAGCAGCCACCAAGCCCTCTCACCAGCCAGTTCTGCCACCAAGCCCTCCTGCCATCTATTTGTGCCACTAACTCCTCCTGCCAGCCAGCTATGCCAGCAGCCACCGAGCCCTCTTGCTAGCCAGTTATGCCCCAACCCCCTCCTGCCAGCTGTTTGTGCCATCAAATCCTCTTGCCAGCCAGTGGCACCAGTAGCCACCACCCCCTCCTGCAGTCAGTTGTGCCACCAAGCCCTCCTGCCACCCACTCATGCCACCAAGCCCCCTGGCCAGCCAGTGGCACTGGCAGTGCCAAGCTGCCCTGCGCCGCAGCGTTCCTGCAGCTGGCAGCTGTAACCTATTTCCAGCAGCACCTGCATTATTCATCTGCTGGATCCTGCTCTGCTTCTCTCTGCAACCCACCCCCTACCCCCACCTCTCCCCAGCATGGGGGTCACCAGCTGGTGGGCAAAGACCCACCAGGGTGAGTGCCACATCCCCTGTGCTGCCCCCCAAACTCTGGGTCCAACAACCTCTGCGTCGCCCACTTGGGGACTGTCCCTGCTGGCCCCATCCTGGCTGCTATGGGCATGGGGCACAAAAGTGGTGCCCAGGCTGTGTGTGGGCACCTCAGCACAGAAGAGATGTGGTGGTGCTGGAGACAGGGCAGAGGAGGGCAAGGAAGCTGGGGAAGGGCCTGGAGAATAAATCTGATGAGGAGCACCAGAAGGAGCTGTGGATGGTTAGTGTGAAACAGAGGAGGCTGAGGGGAGACCTTAAGTACCTGAAAGGAGGTTGTGGAGAGGTTGGTGCTGGTCTCTTCTCACAGGTCATTAGTGACAGAACAAGAGGGAATGGCCTCAAGCTGCCACTGGGGAGGTGTAGGCTGGACAGGAGGAAAAAGAGTGGCCAGGGATTGGAATGAGCTGCCCAGGGAGGTGCTGGAGTCACCAAGCCTGGAGGTGTTCAGAGGTGGTTTGGATGTGGTGCTTGGGGCTCTGGTTTAGGGCTGAGCCTTGCAGAGCAGGGCTGCACTGGGTGATCCTGAGGCTCTCTTCCAACCTGGGTGTGTGATTCACCCTCCCCCAGGTCAACGTGGGAGCCACTGGGGGACTATGTGGCCTCCAACACCGACGAGTGCACAGCCACCCTCATGTACGCAGTCAACCTGAAGCAGTCTGGCACCGTCTCCTTCGAGTACATCTACCCCGACAGCAGCATCGTCTTCGAGTTCTTCGTAGGTGCCAGGGGCTGGAAGGGTGCCAGGGGGCTGGCTGGGAGGTCCTCGGGGACGTGGCTGTGTCCCCGAGGGCACGGTGGGGTCCCCATCCTCGCTGCCCTGCTCCTCCCACCCCTTCCAGGTGCAGAACGATCAGTGCCAGCCCACGGTGGAGGAATCTCGCTGGATGAGGACGACCGAGAAGGGTTGGGAGTTCCACAGCGTGAGTCGGGGGCGGGGACAGGAGGTGACATGGAGAAGGGGGAGGGCCCTGGGTGCAGCCTCCGTGGTCCCTTGTGTCACCTCTCCTTCAGGTTGCAGGGGAGGGCAGCAGATGGGGTCGGTCCCTCAGCTAGGACAGTGCTGGGTCCAGGCTTGTTCTTGTGGCCTGGATGAAGGCACAGCGTGGAGCCTCAGCCAGTTCGCTGATGATCCAAACTGGGAGGAGTGGGGACACCTCCCCCAGGCTGTGCTGGAGAGCTGGGGGAGAGGAACCTCCTGAAGCTCACCCAGGACATGGGGAGGGTCCTGCCCCTGAGGAGGAACAACCTCCTGCAGCAGCACAGCTGAGGGGGGACCTGCTGGAGAGCAGCTCCAAGGAGAAGGACCTGGGAGTGCTGGGGGACAGCAAGTGCCCAGGAGCCAGCAAGGTGCCCTTGGGGCCAGGAAGGGCAATGGGGTCCTGGGGGGCATGGAGAAGAGTGTGGGCAGCAGGGCAGGGGAGGTTCTCCTGCCCCTCTGCTCTGCCCTGGTCAGGACACAGCTGGAGTCCTGGGGCCAGTTCTGGGCTCCCCAGTTCAGGAGGGACAGAGAAGTGCTGGAGAGAGTCCAGGGCAGGCTGGGAAGCTGCTGAGGGGCCTGGAGCAGCTCTGGGAGGAGCAAAGGCTGAGAGCCCTGGGGCTGAGAGCCTGCAGAAGAGCAGCCCCAGAGGGGAGCTGAGCAATGCTCAGCAAGAGACAAAGGAGCTGTGGGGGGCAAGAGGCTGGGGGCAGACTCTTGGCAGTGGTGCCCAGGGACAGGCCAAGGGGCAAGGGGCACAAACTGGCACCCAGGAGGTTCCACCTGAGCAGGAGGAGAAACTTCTTTGGTGTGAGGGTGCTGGAGGCCTGGAGCAGGCTGCCCAGAGAGGTTGTGGAGTGTCCTTGTGTGGAGAGCTTCCAACCCCCCCTGGGCATTGTGCCCCTGGGCAAGCTGCTGTGGGTGCCCTGCTGGAGCAGGGGGGGTTGGACTGGATGATGCCCAGAGGTCCCTTCCAGCCTGCACCATGCTGGGCCTCTGGGTTCCTGTGACTCCCCACCTCAGGATGGGTGATGACATGGGAGGGGTTAATCCCTGAACCCCCTCCACCCACGTGTGCCAACGACCTCCCCAGCACTGAGGCCACCCAAATCTGCCCTCCTCACCCCTTTGCCAGGTGGAGCTCAGCCGTGGTAACAATGTGCTCTACTGGAGGACCACAGCCTTCTCCATCTGGTCCAAGGTGCCCAAACCAGTGCTGGTGAGGAACATTGGCATCACAGGTAGGCGGGTGCGGGGTGGGGGGTTCCCACCACCCCCACTCCCTAGCTCCCACACCCTGAGCACCCTCCCACTGCCCAGGGGTGGCTTACACCTCCGAGTGCTTCCCCTGCAAACCTGGCACCTTCGCCCCCGCCGCCGGCTCCTCCGCCTGCCAGCTCTGCCCTGCTGATACCTTCTCCAGCAAAGGAGCCACTGCCTGCCAGCCCTGTGAGCCTGACACCTATGCTGGTAGGTGTCCCCTCCCCTGGTCCCTCACACGGGGCTGGCACCAGGTGCCCTTCTCCTCCCTGCCCTGCAGGGGTCTCCTTGGGGAAGGGAAAGGCGATGGGAGGGCAGGGCATGAAAATGGGCATCGTGCTGGTGGCATCCCTTGGGGACATTAGTGAGGTGCCCTCTGTCCCCTCACCCAAAGGATGCCTTTGAACCCCCAACTTCTGCCCTGTGGGGTGGGCCCAGACATGGGCATCGTGCTGGTGGCATCCCTTGGGGACATTGGTGAAGTTTCCTCACCCAGAGTCAGCAACCAGGTCCCCTTGTTCCCCCAACATCTGCCCTGCATGGATGCCCCCAGGGGAGGGAGAGGTGATGAGAGGGCAAGGAGAGGAAAAAACGTGGGCACTGCGCTGGTGACAACCTTTGGGGACATTGGTGAGGTCCCCTCTGTCCCCTCACCTCAGAGGTGACAACCGGGTCCCTTTGTCATCCCAACCTCTGCCCCGCGGGGATGGCTCTGGGGAAGGGAGAGGTGGTGGGAGGGGCAAGGAGGGGATCCAACATTGGCACCATCGTTGAGGTGCCCAAAGGATGCCCTTTGCACCCCAACCTCTGCCCTCGGGGGTGCCCCTGGGGAAGGGAGAGGTGCTGGGAGGAGGGGTAGTGGGGACCTGCCGTCCCTCAGCGGTGGCAGTGGTGGCATCCCGCGGGGACACGGGGGAGGTCCCTCTGCCGGGCTGAGCCAGCTGCCATCTGCCTGGTGGTTGGCAGAGCCTGGCTCAGCATCCTGCCGCCCTCGGCCGCCCTGCACCGACAAGGATTATTTCTACACCCACACCGCCTGCGATGCCCACGGCGAGGTACAGCCTGGCTGGGGAGGGGAGGGGTTGGGGTGGGGGACGTCAGGAGGTTGTCCCCTTCTCCGCCCACGTCCCCTCCCAGCCCGGCTCAGCCCCCTCGCTCCCTCCCGGGCAGACGCAGCTGATGTTCAAGTGGGCAGAGCCCAAGATCTGCAGCGAGGAGCTCCCGCAGGCGGCCAAGCTGCCCCCGTCGGGGGTGAAATCCAAGTGCCCCCCCTGCAACCCAGGCTTCGCCAAGGGCAACGGCAGCGCCTGCCAGCCCTGTCCCTACGGCTCCTACTCCAACGGCTCCGGTAAGGGCGACCCTGCCACCGTCCCCAGCGGGTGGCCAGGGCACCTTCAGCTGCAGCAGGGAGGTGGAGATCCCTCGAGGGGGATTGTCCCCTACTGCCCCTGTGGTTCCAGTAAGGATGTCCCCAGTCTTGAGCCCAAGGGGTGACTGGGGGTACCCGCAGCTGCCAGGGGTAGGGGGGTGTCACTCCAGTGTAGGATTGTCCCCTTCTGTCCCTATGGCACCAGTAATGATGTCCCCATAGTTGACCCCAAGGGGTGATCAGGACACCCAGTGCTGCCAGGGGTAGGGGGGTGCCACCTCAGAGCAGAGCTGTCCCCTCCTGTCCCCACGGCTCTAGTAAGGATGGCACCATCGTTGTGCCCAAGGGGTGGCTTGCCCAGCACTGTCCCCAAGGGGTGAGTGGGGCACCCAGACCTGTGGAGAGAGGTGGGTGCCACCCCGGTGCAGGGTTGTCCCCTCCTGTCCCCAGGCTGCCTCAGCTGCCCGCTGGGCACGGAGCCGGTGCTGGGCTTGGAGTACAAGTGGTGGAACGTGCTGCCCCCCAACATGGAGACCACCGTCCTCAGCGGCATCAACTTCGAGTACAAGGGGATGCCAGGTAACGCCGGCACACTGTGCCCATCCCCTGGCGACAGCTGGGGGCGCTGCTGAGCTGTCGCCGCTGTCCCCCGCAGGCTGGGAGGTGGCCGGGGACTACATCTACACAGGGGCAGGAGCTTCGGACAACGACTTCATGATCCTCACGCTGGTGGTCCCGGGCTTCAGGTGAGGATGGAGAACTGGCTTGAGGACTGCACCCAGAGAGTGGCTGTCCATGGGCCCATGGCCAAGTGCAGGCCAGGGACAAGTGGAGTCCTTCAGGGATCAGCACTGGGACCAGGCTTGTTCAACATCTCTGTCAGTGCCATGGACAGAGGCATTGAGTGCCCCCTCAGCAGGTTTGCTGATGGCACCAAGCTGTGTGGTGCAGACAGGCTGGAGGGAAGGGATCCATCCAGAGGGACCTGGACAGGTGCAGAGCTGGGCACAAGCCAACCTCAGGAGGTTCAACAAGACCAAGGGCAAGGTCCTGCAGCTGGGGCAGGGCAATCCCAAGCACAAATCCAGGCTGGGCAGGGACTGGCTGGAGAGCAGCCCTGAGGAGAGGGACTTGGGGGTGCTGGGGGAGGAGAAGCTCAGCAGGAGCCAGCAGTGAGCACTTGCAGCCCAGAGAGCCAAGCAGAGCCTGGGCTGCAGCAGCAGAAGTGTGGCCAGCAGGGCCAGGGAGGGGATTCTGCCCCTCTGCTCCACTCTGCTGAGACCACTCCTGGAGCTCTGTGTCCAGGGCTGGAGCCTCTGTTCCAAGAGGGCTATGGACATGCTGGAAGGTGTCCAGAGAAGGGCCATGAGGAGGAGCAGAGGGCTGGAGCTGCTCTGCTGTGAGGACAGCCTGAGAGAGTTGGGGTTGTGCAGTCTGGAGAGGAGAAGGCTCCCAGGAGACCTTCTTGTGGCCTTCCAGGATCTGAAGGGGGCTCCAAGAAAGCTGGGGAGGACTTTTGAGGGTGTCAGGGAGTGACAGGACTGGGGGGGATGGAACAAAACTAAAAATGGGGAGATTCAGATTGGATGTGAGGAAGAAATTCTTCCCCATGAGGGTGGTGAGAGACTGGCACAGGTTGCCCAGGGAGGTGGTGGAAGCCTCATCCCTGGAGGTGTTTGCAGCCAGGCTGGAGGTGGCTGTGAGCAACCTGCTGTGGTGTGAGGTGTCCCTGCCCATGGCAGGGGGGTTGGGACTGGCTGAGCCTTGGTGTCCCTTCCAACCCTGACAGTTCTACGGTTCTATGAGGTGGGGACCAGTGCTGGGCCATCCCTGAGGGTGGAGAGGGGACAGCAGCCAAAGGGGCAGGGTGTGGCAGTGTCCCCCTGCTGTCCCCAGCCCCCCAAGCCCACTGCTGGAGGACACAGAGAGCAAGGAGGTGGCCAGGATCACCTTTGTCTTTGAGACCATCTGCAGTGTCAGCTGTGAGCTCTACTTCATGGTGGTGAGTGGGGGGGGTGGGGGGGACAGAAGGGGACTTTGGAGGAGACAAAAGGGGATTTGGGGGGGAAAAAGGGGGATTTGGGGGGGACAAAAGGGGATTTGGGGGGACAAAAGGGGATTTGGGGGGAACACAGGGGGTTTGAGGGGAGGGACAAAAGGAGGTTTGAGGGGGGGGACAAATGGGGGTTTGAGGGGGACAGAACAGGGTTTGGAAGAGACAGAAAGGGGTTTGGGGGGGACAAAAGGAGGTTTGGTGGGACAGAAGGGAGTTTGGGGGGACAAAAGGGGGTTTGAGGGGGGAATAAATGGGGGTTTGGGAGGGGATAAAAGGGGGTTTGAAAGGGGGACAAACGTAGTTTTGGGGGGGACAGAATGGGGTTTGGGGGAGACAGAAGGGGGTTTGGGGGGACAAAAGGAGGTTTGGGAGGGGACACAAGGGGGGTTGAGGGGGAAACAAAAAGGAGTTTGGGGGGGAGAAAAGGGGGTTTGAGGGGAACAAAAGGGGGGTTGGGGGGACAAAAGGGGGCTTGAGGGGGGGACAAAAGGAGGTTTGGGAGGGGACAAAAGAGAGTTTGGGGAGAACTAAAGGGGGTTTGGGGGGAACTAAAGGGGGTTTGGGGGGACAAAAGGGGGGTTGGGGGGGGACAAAAGGAGGTTTGGGAGGGGACAAAAGGAGGTTTGGGAGGGGACAAATGAGAGTTTGGGGGGAACTAAAGGGGGTTTGGGGGGAACTAAAGGGGGTTTGGGGGGACAAAAGGGGGGTTGGGGGGGGACAAAAGGAGGTTTGGGAGGGGACAAAAGGAGGTTTGGGAGGGGACAAATGAGAGTTTGGGGGGAACTAAAGGGGGTTTGGGGGGAACTAAAGGAGGTTTGGAGGACACACACTCCCCCCCCCCAGCTTTGGGGTCCCCTGTCCCCCCCAGGGCATCAACTCCCGCACCAACACGCCGGTGGAGACCTGGACGGGTGCCAAGGGCAAGCAGTCCTACACCTACGTGGTGGAGAAGAATGCAACCACCAGCTTCACCTGGGCCTTCCAGCGCACCCCCTACCACGAGGCGGTGAGGGGCACCTGCCCTGGCACCCCCGGCTGCTGCTGGGGGCCATGTGGGTCCTTGTGGGTGCCCTGGGGGCTGCTGTGGGCGGTGTGGATCCAGTGGGGGCTGCTGCGGGTGCTGTGGGTGCTATGGATGCTGCTGTGGGTGCCGTGGGTGCTGTGGGTGCTATGGATGCTGCTGTGGGTGCTGTGGGTGCTATGGACGCTGCTGTGGGTGCCGTGGGTGCTGTGGGTGCTATGGATGCTGCTGTGGGTGCTGCGGGTGCTGTGGGTACTATGGATGCTGCTGTGGGTGCTGTGGGTGCTATGGATGCTGCTGTGGGTGCCGTGGGTGCTGTGGGTGCTATGGATGCTGCTGTGGGTGGTGTGGGTGCTGTGGGTGCTATGGATGCTGCTGTGGGTGCTGTGGGTGCTGTGGGTGCTATGGATGCTGCTGTGGGTGCTATGGATGCTGCTGTGGGTGCTGTGGGTGCTATGGATGCTGCTGTGGGTGCCGTGGGTGCTGTGGGTGCTATGGATGCTGCTGTGGGTGCTATGGATGCTGCTGTGGGTGCCGTGGGTGCTATGGATGCTGCTGTGGGTGGTGTGGGTGCTGTGGGTGCTATGGATGCTGCTGTGGTGCTGGTGCTGTGTGGTGCTCGTGGGTGCTATGGATGCTGCTGTGGGTGCTGTGGGTGCTGTGGGTGCTGTGAGGTGCTGTGGGTGCTATGGATGCTGCTGTGGGTGCTGTGGGTGCCATGGGTGATGTGGGTGTTGCTGTGGGTGCTGTGGGTGCCATGGGTGATGTGGGTGCTGCTGTGGGTGCTGTGGGTGCCATGGGTGATGTGGGTGCTGCTATGAGTGCTGTGGGTGCTGCTGTGGGTGCTGCTGTGGGTTCTGTGGGTGCCATGGGTGCTATGGATGCTGCTGTGGGTGCTGTGGGTGCCATAGGTGCTAGAGGAGCTGTGGGTGCTGCTGTAGGTGCTGTGGGTCTTGCAGGTGTTGTGGGTGCTGCTGTGAGCGCCATGGCTTCTGTGGGTGCCAGGGGTACCATGGGTGTTGTAGGAGGTGCTGTGGGTGCCATGGGTGCCACGGGTGTTGTAGGGGGTGCTGTGGGTGCCATGGGTACCACGGGTGTTGTAGGAGGTGCTGTGGGTGCCATGGGTGCTGTGGGTGCCACGGGTGTTGTAGGGGGTGCTGTGGGTGCCATAGGTGCCATGGGTGTTGCAGAGAATCATGTGGCTGCATTGGTTACTGTGGGCACTGTGGGCGCTGTGGGCGCTGTGGGTGCCGTGGGTGCTGTGGGTGCCTGTGCTGAGGGGTGCTGCGGGTGGTGGTGCCGGTGCCAGGTGGGTGACAGTGGTGCTGTGTGTGCCAGGGCCGGCGCTACACCAGTGACGTGGCCAAGCTCTACTCCATCAACGTCACCAACGTGCTGGGGGGGGTGGCCTCATTCTGCCGCCGCTGTGCCCCCGAGCCCGCCGGGTCCTGTGCCCCCTGTCCCCCCGGGAACGCCCTGGACCGCGCCTCGGGCACCTGCCGGCCCTGCCCGCCTGGCACCTACCTGCGAGCTCACCCCTCCGACGGGACCCCCACCTGCCACTTCTGTGGCCCTGGCACCCACAGCAACCAGGTGACCAACCCTCTGTGTGTGCCCCCGGGGCTGGGGGTGGCAGAGTGATGTCCCCACCTCCCGCCCCTGCCATCCCAAATGGGTGCTGCTGTGGGCACCAGAGGTGTGCCAGCAGCCACCCCCTCCAAAGATGGCCCAGATGGGTGCCACCAGTCCCTCTGGCCACCCCGGGTGGGTGACAGTGTCTGGACGGGTGATGCCAGCCCCTCCCAGCTGTCCCCAAGGAGGATGAATGCAACCTCTCTGGCCACCCTGGGTGGGTTGGCAGTAGCTGATCCTGGGTGGGTGATGCCAGCCCCTCCCAGCTGTCCCCAGGGAGGTGACACCAGCCCCTCTGGCCATCCCATGTGGGTGACAGGGTGGCTGACAGTGTCTAGCCCTGGATGGGTGATGCCAGCTCCTCCCAGCTGTCCCCAAGGAGGTGACACCAACCCCTTTGGCCACCCTGGGTGGGTAACAGGGTGGGTGACAGTGTCTAGCCCTGGATGGGTGATGCCAGCTCCTCCCAGCTGTCCCCAGGGAGGTGACACCAACCCCTTTGGCCACCCTGGGTGGGTAACAGGGTGGGTGACAGTGTCTAGCCCTGGATGGGTGATGCCAGCTCCTCCCAGCTGTCCCCAGGGAGGTGACACCAACCCCTTTGGCCACCCTGGGTGGGTAACAGGGTGGGTGACAGTGTCTAGCCCTGGATGGGTGATGCCAGCTCCTCCCAGCTGTCCCCAAGGAGGTGACACCAACCTCTCTGGCCATGCCGGGTGGGTGCCAAGTACCTATCCCCGGGTGGGTGCCACCTCTCCCCCTCTGAGGCCATCCCTGACGGGTGCTGCCAGCTCCCCGCCGTCGCCAGGGGGCTGTGCCGGCTCTGTGCCTGCCGCTGAGGGTCCCCTGCGCCCCGCAGCTGCGTTCCCTCTGCTACAACAACTGCAGCCTCTCGCTGCCGCTGCCGGGGCACCTCCTGCGCTTCGACTTCTCGGCGCTGGCCCCGGGCGCCGCCTTCGCCAGCGGCCCCAGCTTCACCGCCAAGGGCCTCAAGTACTTCCACCAGTTCAACATCAGCCTCTGCGGGCACCAGGTGAGCCTGGGCACGGGCTGGCAGCCCCCGCGGCGCCAGCAGCACCACCCACAGCGCCCGTGGAAGTGTCCACAGTACACATAAAAGTACCCACAGCACCCAGAACAGAAGCCACAGCACCCAAAAAAGTACCCACAGCACCCAAAACAGAACCCACAGCACCCATAACAGAACCCATATCACCCATAAAAGTACCCATAGCACCCAAAAAAGTACCTACAGCACCCATAACAGAACCCACAGCACCCACAAAAGTACCCACAGCACCCAAAAAAGTACCCACAGCGCCCAAAAAAGTACCCACAGCACCCATAGAACTACCCACAGCGCCCAAAAAAGTACCCACAGCGCCCATAACAGAACCCATAGCACCCATAAAAGTACCCATAGCACCCATAGAAGTACTCACAGCACCCATAGAAGTACCCACAGCACCCAGAACAGAACCCACAGCACCCAAAAAAGTACCCACAGCACCCAAAACAGAACCCACAGCACCCATAACAGAACCCATAGCACCCATAAAAGTACCCATAGCACCCAAAAAAGTACCTACAGCACCCATAACAGAACCCACAGCCCCCCAGCAGCCACCCCAGCAGCATCCCCAGCAGCCCCTCCAACCCCCCCAGCAGCTCCCCGAGCACCCTTGCAGCCCCTCCAACCCCCCCAGCAGCCCCCCGAGCACCCTTGCAGCCCCTCCAACCCCCCCCAGCAGCTCCCCGAGCACCCTTGCAGCCCCTCCAACCCCCCCCAGCAGCTCCCCGAGCACCCTTGCAGCCCCTCCAACCCCCCAGCAGCCCCCGAGCACCCTTGCAGCCCTCCAACCCCCCAGCAGCCCCCGAGCACCCTTGCAGCCCCTCCAACCCCCCCAGCAGCCCCCCGAGCACCCCCCGTAGTCCCCCCAGCAGCCCCTCCAGCAGCCCCCCGAGCGCCCCCCCCAGCGCCGGCGCTGTCCCCGCAGGGCCGGAAGGTTGCGGTCTGCACCGACAATGTGACGGACGCGCGGCTGCCCCCGGGCCAAGGGGACGCTGCCCGCCTGGTGACGGCCTACGTGTGCCAGGCCATCGTGGTGCCACCCGACGTCATGGGCTACAAGGTGGCCGTGTCCTCGCAGCCTGTCAGCCTGGCAGACCGCCTGCTGGGTGAGCCACCGCCCGCGCCGGGGGAACCCTGCTGCCCACTCTGCCACCCAAGCCACTGGGGACACCCCCGTGCCATGGGGACACCCTGGTGCCATGGGGACACCCCTGTGCTACGGGGAAACCCTTGTGCCAGGGGGACACCCTTGTGCCATGGGGACACTCTGGTGCCACAGGGAGACCCTTGTGCCAGGGGGACACCCTTGTGCCCTGGGGACACTCTGGTGCCACTAGGGTACCCTTGTCAGTGCCACTGGGGGACTCTGGTTTCGGACAGCTCTGTGCCATGGGGACACCTCAGTTGATGCAATTGGGACACTCTTGTGCCAGGGGAACACCCCGGTGCCACTGTGCCACTCCAGTGCCAAGTGGACACCCTGGTGCCCCTGTACCACTCCTGTGTCATGGGGACACCCTGGTGCCACTATGCCACTCCTGTGCCATGGGGACACCCTGGTGCACCTGTACCACACCTATGCCATGGCAACACCCAGGTGCCTCTGTACCTCTCCTGTGCCATGGGAACACCCTGGTGCCACTATGCCACTCCTGTGCCATGGGGACACCCTGGTGCCCCTGTACCACACCTATGCCATGGCAACACCCAGGTGCCTCTGTACCTCTCCTGTGCCATGGGAACACCCTGGTGCCACTGTGCCGCTCCTGTGCCACCCCTGTGCCACGGGAACACTCCTATGCCACGGGGCCGCTCCAGTGCCAAAGCAGACAGCCCGGTGCCACTGGGACACTGCAGTCCGTGGCACAGGGGCACCCCTCTGTCACCGCAGGCGTCACCACCAGTCCCACACTGGATGGCATCACCTCCCCCCCCGAGCTCTTCCCCGCCGGCCACGCCAGCCTGCCCGACATCATCTTCTTCTACAGGTGAGGAAGGGCGGCCCGGGTGGAGGGAGAGGGGAGGGGGGTGTGACAACCCCCGGGGACCCCTCTTGTGTCCCCTGCTCCGCCCTCCCATGTCCCCCTTGCCAGGTCCAACGACGTCACCCAGCCCTGCAGCGGCGGCCGGGCCACTGCCATCCGCCTGCGCTGCGACCCTCTGCGCCCGGGCGCTGGCACCATCACCGTGCCCAGGTGGGTAAGAGGGGGTGGGAGGGGGACACACAGCTGGGCACCTTGGTGGCTTTGCGAGGGGTGGGGGGAAGTTGTGGAGGTGTCACCCTTCAGCGAGAAAGCTGGGGAGGGACTTTTTAGGGTGCCAGGGAGTGAGAGGACTGCGGGGAGGGGGGAGGGGTGGCGAGAGAGGGAGTGGAGCAAACTAGAAGTGGGGAGGTTCAGATTGGATGTCAGGAAGGAGTTCTTCCCCAGGGGTGCCACTGGGACACCTTTGTGCCAGGGGAACACCCTGGTGCCACTGGGACGTCCTTGTGCCACAGGGAGACCCTTGTGCCACAGGGAGACCCTTGTACCAGGGGGAGACACTGGTGCCACGGGGACACCCTGGTGCCACTAGGATACCCTGGTCAGCGCCACTGGGGGGCTCTGCTTTGAGACATCTCTGTGCCATGGGGACACCTCAGTTGATGTCACTGGGGCACCTTTGTGCCAGGATGGTGAGACGCTGGCACAGGTTGCCCAGGGAGGTGGTGGAAGCCTCATCCCTGGAGGTTTTTGCAGCCAGGCTGGAGGTGGCTGTGAGCAACCTGCTGTGGTGTGAGGTGTCCCTGGGCATGGCAGGGGGGTTGGGACTGGCTGAGCCTTGAGCTCCCTTCCGACCCTGACGATTCCATGATTCACCCCCTCACAACCTCTCCAGGGTGGCACCTCCATCTCCTGCCCACCCTGGCTGGCAGGACATGGGTTGTGGCTCCGGGGGTCCCTTTGGGGGCGGCGCTGTCCCCATGGCCGCCGCGGGGCTGTCACCTCCAGCTGAGCCTCTCCAGCTCTTATATTGTGCCCTCCCTCCCCTCTCCATCCCCCTCAGCAAATGCCCCGAGGGCACCTGCGACGGCTGCACCTTCCATTTCCTGTGGGTGACAGGCGAGGCTTGTCCCCGCTGCTCCTCCAGCCACTACCGCCCCATCGTTGGCGCCTGCCTCGGTGGCATCCAGGTACCACCTTCACAGCGGGCACCACGCCACCAGCGTCTTGGGGTGGGGTCGGGGTGTGGGGAGGGCATCACCCTTTCTGTGCCCCAGGTACCGCCCTGGCAGTGGGAACCACACCACCACCGTCATGGGGTGGAGGGTCAGGGGGTCGGGGGTCATCACCCACCCTCCTGCCCCCCCTTTTGTGACCCAGGTGCCACCCTCACAGCGGGCACCACACCACCATCTTGGGCTGGGGGATCAGGGGGGCGGGGGCGGGGGCGGGCATCACCCACCCTCCTGATCCCCTTTTTGTGCCCCAGGTGCAACCCTGAAAGCGGGCACCACGCCACCACCGTCTTGGAGTGTGGCGTAAGGGGGTCGGGGGGCATCACCCACCCTCCTGCCCCCCCTTTTTGTGCCTCAGATACTACCCTCACAGCGGGCACCACACCACCACCGTCATGGGGTGGAGGGTCAGGGGGCCGGGGGGCATCACCCACCCTCCTGCCCCCCTTTTTGTGCCCCAGATACCACCCTCACAGCGGGCATCACGCCACCCCCGTCTTGGGATAGGGCCGGGTGGTCGCGGGGGTAGGGGGGGGGGGCATCGCTCACCCCCCCCCCGACCCCCTTTTTTGTGTCCCCAACCCCCTCAGCGAACCACCTACGTGTGGCGGGAGCCCCGGCTGTGCCGCGGCGGGCAGAGTTTGCCACCCCAGGCGGTGCGGAGCTGCCGCAGCGCCGATTTTTGGCTCAAGGTTGGCATCTCGGCTGGCACCGCCGCCGCCGTCCTCCTCGCCGCCCTCGCCGCCTACTTCTGGAAGAAGAACCAAAAGTAGGTGGCGCCGGGGGTGGGGTTTTGGTGGGAGGGGGACAGTCGCCCTCCCCCCGCAGACGCTCCCCCGGGGGGGTGTGGGTGCGGGCGGGGTCGATGCCACCCTCGGTTGGCACCAGGTTGGAGTACAAATACTCGAAGCTGGTGATGAATGCGGCGGCGAAGGAGTGCGAGCTGCCAGCGCCGGACAGCTGTGCCATCATGGAGGGGGAGGACGCCGAGGATGACCTGCTCTTTGCCACCAAAAAGTCACTTTTTGGGAAAATCAAGGCCCTGACGGCCAAGGTAAGAGGGGGCACAAGCCTGGGGAAGCCCCAGGGGCGGTGCCAGTCATTCCGTGCCTCAGTTTCCCCATCCTGAGGGGGAGATGGAGTGACACAAAGGGGACACAACCCCAGAGAGGCCACCAGAGGAGCCCCAGGGGTGGTGCTGTTCAGTCCGTGCCTCAGTTTCCCCACCCTGGGGGACATAGACAGGGGGGATCCGACCCTCGAGAAGCCGCCAGAGAAGCCCCAGGGCTGGGGTGGTTCACTCCGTGCCTCAGTTTCCCCACCCGGGAGGGCTCCGAGGGTGGCACGGCAGGGGAGGACACCCAGGGGGGCTCAGGGGGTGGCACAGCAGGGGAGGACACCCGGGGGGCTCAGGGGGTGCCACGGGGGCTGTCCCCTCGCCGACACCACGCTCCCCGCAGAGGACGCCGGATGGTTTCGACTCAGTGCCACTGAAGACGTCCAGCAGCGCTGGCATGGAGCTGTGACAGGGCCGGAGGGGGCACTGTGCCCACCCCTCACCCCCCCGCCCTCACCTTCCCTCCACCCCCCCCTCCCATCCCCCTCCCTCCTCAACGTGGCCTTAGGGACCCGCTTGGGACCGGAGCTTGGTGACAGCTTTTGTACATTGTCCCCACCCTGTGTCCCCGCAGCCGAGCGCCGAGAAATGCCAAATACAGCTGTGGGGTTTGTACGCTGGCTCTGGCTCTCTGCCACCCGCCCTGGCACCTCCCTGGCATCCTGTTTCACCCCCCTGTTACCCCTGTGCCACCCCACACCACCTCCTGTTTGCCCCTCTGTTACCCCTGCCACCCCTGTGCCACCCCACACCACCCCCTGTCACCCCTCTGTTACCCCTGTGTCACTCTGTGCCACCCCACATCACCCCCGTCATCCCTCTGTTACCCCTGTGCCACTCTGTGCCACCCCACCCCACCCCCTGTCACCCCTCTGTTACCCCTGTGTCACTCTGTGCCACCCCACATCACCCCCGTCATCCCTCTGTTACCCCTGTGCCACTCTGTGCCACCCCACCCCACCCCCTGTTACCCCTCTGTTACCCCTGTGTCACTCTGTGCCACCCCACATCACCCCCGTCATCCCTCTGTTACCCCTGTGCCACTCTGTGCCACCCCACCCCACCCCCTGTTACCCCTCTGTTACCCCTGTACCACTCTGTGCCACCCCACATCACCCCCGTCATCCCTCTGTTACCCCTGTGCCACTCTGTGCCACCCCACACCACCCCCTGCCACCCCCTCTCCTTTACCCCTGTGCCACTCTTGTGTCACCCTCACATCACCCAGCCGGGCACAGGGACACCAGGACATGGAGGGGGTCTGAGGGTGCCCTGGGGATGCCTATTTGTGTGTGTAGAACTCCTGTGTGGGCTGGGGGTTCTCACGGGGGTGGGCAGCATCCGGGGGGGTGCATGTGCCCAGGGAGGGGAGGAGGGGTGCCATGCTGCAGGCATGGCATGGCTCAGGGTGCCAAAGTATGCCAAGCCATGCCATGCAATGCCAAACCAGGCTAGGTGATGCCAGGTGAGGTGAAGCCATGCTGTGTGATGCCAGGTGATGCCAGGCTAGGCCATGCCAGGCCACGCCATGCTGTGCCATGCCAGCTGAGGTGTGCCACAGCCCCATGCCAGCCCTGTGCCTGCCTCTCTCTGCCCCATACCAACCAGCACAAACTGACCAGTTTGGGTGATCCTGCCCCAGAGCAGGTGCCTGCTGCCAGGAGCCCTGGCATGGCATTCCCCCCTCTCCTGCCCCCCCCCCACTTCCCTGGCACGGGGGGGGCAGTGTGTGCCCCCCCGACATGGCACTCCCTGAAGCCCCTCGTCCCTGCAGAGCCCACGGTCCCTGGCAGAAGGGGGTGGGCACCAATGCCAGCTGCCGGTTCTTCTCGTTTCCCAAATGGTGCCAGGGGAGCCTCCTGCCCTGGCACCACGTTGGCAATGAACCTTTGTGATCTCCCTGGCCCCACAGGGATGAGCGCACCCATGACCCACTCCACTCACGTGCTCAGACCACCACCCCTGGGATGGGCATGGCATGGTTGTGCCATGGGGTGCCATAGGCATCTGTGCCATGGGGTGCCATGGTTGTGCTATGGGGAGCTGTGGCTGTGCCACGAGATGCCATGGTTGTGATGTGGAGTGCCATGGGAGCCACTGGATGGCATGGCTGTGCCATGGGGAGCCATGGGGAGCCATTGGATTGCCATGGTTGTGCCACAGGTTGCCACGGGGAACCATGGTTGTGCACTGGGGTGCCATGGGGAACCATTGGATGCCATGGGGTGCCATGGGGTGCCATGGTTGCACCATTGAGTGTCGTGGGTTGCCATGGCTGCACCACAGGCTGCCACGGGTGGCTGTGATTGTGCCATGGGGTGCTGCAGGGAGGCACAAGGGGGATTTGGGGGACCCTCAGTGCCCCCCGGCCATGCTGGCAGGTGCGGGGGGAGCCCGGGGGTGGGGTTACCCCGAGGCCATCTGGGACTTGCCGAGGGGACCGAGCGACAGCCGAGGGCGCTCAGGGACACCGCAGCAGACACCCAGAACCCCCAGGGTGGTCCCCCGGGATGCGCAGAACCAGCCCCCCCGGACGCCTCTTCACTCCCGAGCGCCTCCTCCGAGTCAGCAGGGGGCGCTGCTCGCCGCACACCGCAGCTCCCATTCACAGCGCCTCCTGTCGGGCGGCGGTGGCGCTGCCCGCGCTGGGCTCCGCGTCCCCGCGCATGCGCAGTGCGGTGGGGCTCCCCTTCCCGCGCATGCGCAGCGTGGCCGGGCCGCGGCGGGGCCTGGCAGGAGCTCCGCTGCCGCCATCATGGTGCTGGATCTGGACCTGTTCCGCGCCGACAAGGGCGGGGACCCCGCCATGGTGCGGGACATGCAGCTCAAACGCTTCAAGGACCCGGCGCTGGTGGACGCGCTGGTGCGGGCCGACGGCGCCTGGCGGAGGTGTACGTGGGGCCGGGGCGAAGGGGGAACGGGCAGGGGCCGGGGGATGGCAACCCCCGGGCTGGGGAGGGGGCGGAGGGAACCCGAGGGGTCCAGGCACATTCCCCCCGGAGGGGACCTTCTGTCCCCGGCCCGGCATGACCTTCCTCTTGCAGGCTCCGAGGGTGGGGGACCCCTGTCAGCCCCCTGCAGCCTGGGGGCCTGTCCTCAGGTGATGCCAGCCTGCCTCCCCCCCACCCCCAGCTGCCCTCCCCAGGGCACCCCTCGGGGCTGGCTCTCTTCCACTCCTGCCCCAGAAGCCTGTCCCCGGTTGGATTCCAAAGCCCCTCCCCAGTGCGGGGGCGCCATTGGGTGATGCCTCCTGGCCCTCTTCCCTACACTGATCCCAACCTGCTCACCAGGCAGGGGGCACCTTTGGGGGGACCCCTCCCAGCCCCGGCGGATCTCCAGGGGGGAATCTTTCTTCCTCCGGGACTGGGCGATGCTGTGGGTGCATCCCTGAGGGTCCTGTCCTGGGGGGACCCCACTCAGCCTCTTCCCGGGGGCTGGGGTGAAGCTCTCCCGAGGGATCCTTCTCCCATTGCCCTCCTCCTCCGGCTCCGTTGGGGCAGATCCCCTGGGCCGGTCCCCCCCTTGGCTTACACGTGGATCCCCACGGGTGATCCAGCCCCAGGGTGATGCAGCCCCAGGGTGATCCGCAGGGATCCACTGCCTGAGCCGCACTGCTGCAGGACCCGGGCAGGGTTGGGGGTGGGAGGGGAGTGTCCCACACTCTGCCTCCCCTATGCCCGGGGGCAGTTGGAGGGGGGCTGCATCCCCATCACTCCCGGGCCGGTGCTGGTCGTGCCTCAGGAGCTGTTTGTGGTTGCTGGGACACAGAGGAGAGTGGGGGTGGCTACCCTAAAATCCCCCACGGTTCCCAGCACGCCCCAGCCCCTCCCTGGGATAAAAGAGGCAGCTTCAGACTCCCCTTTAATTCCACTGCCTTGATGTGAACGAGCCTGGCCCTGGCTCCGGCCGTGCCCTCCTCACCGCATTCATTTGCTCCCAGAGCCTTTCATCCCTTGGCACCAGCCAAGCTTGCCAGGCTGCCAGGGGAGGCAGGGTGGCTGCAGAGGGGTGCAGTGGCCTGAAACGTGGGGTGTGGGGCTGGCAGGGAGCGTGGGGCTGGCAGGATGTGCTGGCCAGCAGCCGGCTGATGCAATCCTGCCGCTGCCATGGCACCAGGGGACGCTGCCAGGGTCACGTTTGCAGTGTCCTGTTTCTTTCCCCTGCCTCTGGATTGTCCCCACCCCTGTTCCTGCCTGCAGATGGGGTGTCACCTAACTGGGGTGGCACATCCCCCCCCCCCCCCGCCCGGGGTTGGGGTGTCTCTGGTTTGGGCTGCACTGCCAGGAGGGGATTGGCTGCGTCCTGGGCTCTGCTCTTCTCATCCCTGGTGGCACCCAAGGGGCTGGACCCCATGGTCTCTCGAGGTCCCTTCCAACCTCTGATGTACTGTGATACTGTGACCTTCCTGGTCCCTTCCTTGGACAGCCTAAATCTCAGTGCTGTGGCTCCAGACCCCTGGATCCATTCAGCCCTTGGTGGTTCAGATTTGATGGGGCTCTGAGCAACCTGCTCTAGTTGGAGGTGTCCCTGCTCCCTGCAGGGAGGTCAAGATGGGGCTCTGAGCCACCTGCTCTAGTTGGAGGTGTCCCTGCTGCCTGCAGGGAGGTCAAGATGGGGCTCTGAGCAACCTGCTCTAGTTGGAGGTGTCCCTGCTCCCTGCAGGGAGGTCAAGATGGGGCTCTGAGCCACCTGCTCTAGTTGGAGGTGTCCCTGCTCCCTGCAGGGAGGTCAAGATGACCTTTGAGGGTCGCTTCCAGCCTGATGCATTCTGTGATTCCATGGTCCCAGCCCAGTGCTGGGGTCCCAGTGGGGCCATGTCCAAGGCCAGTGGCACTCCAGGTGTTTATCCCTGCATGACCACCCCCCCTGCTCCCCTCACATCTCTGCCCCACATCCCAACCAGCCCCACCCCCTGCTCCACACCACCTCTCTCCTTCCAAAACGCCTGGGGCCAGCAGCTAAAGGGCACCCCTGGAGCTGCCAGCCCTTTGAGGCTTTGTGGCCTCTCTTGGTGCTGGGTTGGGGGGGGGTCTCAGCCCCATTCCCACTGCCTGGCTGGCTGACAGCTCCATCCCCTTGCTCTGCAGGCAGGTTTCGTGCTGATAACCTGAACAAGCTGAAGAACCTCTGCAGCAAAACCATTGGAGACAAGATGAAGGTGAGGCAGCGAGGTCCTGGCAGTGATCTGCTGCTGGGATGTTACTACCTGGTGGCACCTCCCCCAGGTTTCTGCTCTCCAGATCTCTCCCTCCCACCACTGAGGAATGTTTTACTCTTCAAGCTTTACCCTAAGCCTCCTGGGGTTTCTTCTTCCTCTCTTTGCAGAAGAAAGAGCCTGTGGGGACGGATGAGTCTGTACCAGAGAGCGCACAGAACCTCGATGAGCTCACAGCTGATGTTCTGGGGGTGAGTCTGACCTCATCTCCCCACACTCTGCCTCCAGTCCACCCAGTTTGTCCAGAGCTTCACCTCTAATTGCCCAGGTTGATGGTGTGAGGTGCCCAAAGCCCAGCACCAAGCGAGGGGACACTGCCCAAACTCCCCTGCCAGGAGAAGCCATATTCCCCTCTGTCCACACAGCTCTTGCTCACTGTCTGTTCTACCCTTGGTTAGTGGCAGCTCAGAAGCCTGGGGCTCCTCCTGAGCATTCCAGGGAGGATCTGACCAGCCTCCATCATTCCATGTCCTCTCCCTGTCCACTCCTCCCTGCTCTTTTCCTTCCCAGTTTGTTAGCTGTGATATTTAACAAGCTGCCAGGGAGCTGCCTGTGCTCCTTGTTCCTGCCAGGCTCTGTGGGACACTGCAGACCCTTTCAGAGCCTCCCTTCTGCTCCTCCTTTGTCCCCTGGGGCTCTTGTTTGATATCTCCAGCCCATGGTCTCACTCCAGAAGCTGGACAGGCAGGGTGAGGGTCCCTGAAGAGCCACACTCAGCTGGCAGGGTGAGGGTCCCTGAAGAGCCACACTCAGCTGGCAGGGTGAGGGTCCATGGTGAGCCACACTCAGCTGGCAGGGTGAGGGTCCCTGATGAGCCACACTCAGCTGGCAGGGTGAGGGTCCCTGATGAGCCACACTCAGCTGGCAGCCCCTGGGTGGTTTTTCCCACTCCCCAGCTCACAGAGGGTCTCCTCTCAGGCTCTGCAGGTCTCTCAGCTCAAGCAGGTCTGGCTGCTGTTCAGAGCCTCTCTTCTGTCCCTCCTTTGGCCCCTGGGGCTCTTGTTTGATATCTCCAGCCCATGGTCTCACTCCAGAAGCTGTTCAGGCAGGGTGAGGGTCCCTGAAGAGCCACACTCAGCTGGCAGGGTGAGGGTCCATGGTGAGCCACACTGAGCTGGCAGCCCCTGGGTGGTCTGTGCCCCTGCCCAGCTCACAGAGGGTCTCCTCTCAGGCTCTGCAGGTCTCTCAGCTCAAGCAGGTCTGGCTGCTGTTCAGAGCCTCTCTTCTGTTCCTCCTTTGGCTCCTGGGGCTCTTGTTTGATATCTCCAGCCCATGGTCTCACTCCAGAAGCTGGACAGGCAGGGTGAGGGTCCCTGAAGAGCCACACTCAGCTGGCAGGGTGAGGGTCCCTGAAGAGCCACACTCAGCTGGCAGGGTGAGGGTCCATGGTGAGCCACACTCAGCTGGCAGGGTGAGGGTCCCTGATGAGCCACACTCAGCTGGCAGCCCCTGGGTGGTTTTTCCCACTCCCCAGCTCACAGAGGGTCTCCTCTCAGGCTCTGCAGGTCTCTCAGCTCAAGCAGGTCTGGCTGCTGTTCAGAGCCTCTCTTCTGTCCCTCCTTTGTCCCTGGGGCTCTTGTTTGATGTCTCCAGCCCATGGTCTCACTCCAGAAGCTGGACAGGCAGGGTGAGGGTCCCTGAAGAGCCACACTCAGCTGGCAGGGTGAGGGTCCATGATGAGCCACACTCAGCTGGCAGGGTGAGGGTCCCTGATGAGCCACACTGAGCTGGCAGCCCCTGGGTGGTCTGTGCCCCTGCCCAGCTCACAGAGGGTCTCCTCTCAGGCTCTGCAGGTCTCTCAGCTCAGGCAGGTCTGGCTGCTGTTCAGAGCCTCTCTTCTGTCCCTCCTTTGGCCCCTGGGGCTCTTGTTTGATGTCTCTAGCATATGGTCTCACTCCAGAAGCTGTTCAGGCAGGGTGAGGGTCCCTGAAGAGCCACACTCAGCTGGCAGGGTGAGGGTCCCTGATGAGCCACACTCAGCTGGCAGGGTGAGGGTCCATGGTGAGCCACACTGAGCTGGCAGCCCCTGGGTGGTCTGTGCCCCTGCCCAGCTCACAGAGGGTCTCCTCTCAGGCTCTGCAGGTCTGGCTGCTGTTCAGAGCCTCTCTCTGTCTCTCTTTTGTCTCCTGGGGCTCTTGTTTGATGTCTCCAGCATATGGTCTCACTCCAGAAGCTGTTCAGGCAGGGTGAGGGTCCCTGAAGAGCCACACTCAGCTGGCAGCCCCTGGGTGGTCTGTGCCCCTGCCCAGCTCACAGAGGGTCTCCTCTCAGGCTCTGCAGGTCTGGCTGCTGTTCAGAGCCTCTCTCTGTCTCTCTTTTGTCCCCTGAGGCTCTTGTTTGATGTCTCCAGCCCATGGTCTCACTCCAGAAGCTGTTCAGGCAGGGTGAGGGTCCCTGAAGAGCCACACTCAGCTGGCAGGGTGAGGGTCCCTGATGAGCCACACTCAGCTGGCAGCCCCTGGGTGGTTTCTCCCCCTGCCCAGCTCACAGAGGGTCTCCTCCCAGGCTCTGCAGGTGTCCCAGATCAAGCAGGTCAGGCTGCTGATCGATGAGGCCATCCTGCAGTGCGACGCCGAGCGCCTGCGGCTGGAGGCCGAACGCTTCGAGAGCCTGCGGGAGATCGGCAACCTCCTGCACCCCTCGGTGCCCATCAGCAACGACGAGGTAGGGCCCCTCCTCCTCCTCCTCCTCCTCCTCCTCCTCCTGCTCCAGCACAGCCAGACCAGGCTGGGCTGGGCCCCCCACAAACCCTCCCCCCTGCTCCCCGGGTGGCTGAATGGAATCTGCATGACAAGGCAGCGAGGTCCTGCTGGGAGCACACAAAGAGCAGCTCAGACAGGGCTGGACAGGGCCATTGTTGGGGGGATCCATGGGAAAGTCGCTTCCAAAGGTGGTGTGGAGAGGGGGGGAATCTCCCTCTGCTGCCTGCATTCATCCAGCTGGAATTTTGTCCTGGGGAAGCACGGTGGGGCTGGGCTGGCTGCCAAGTGGCTGCACAAGTGAGCTGGTGAGGGCTGGGGTTCCAGGCTGGGCATCCCAGTGCCAACTGCTGTCACTGCTGCTCCCGTTCCTCTCTAGCTGAGGGAGCTGGGGAGGTTCAGCTTGGAGAAGAGGAGGCTGAGAGGAGACCTCACTGCTCTCTACAGCTCCCTGAGAGGAGGTTGGAGCCAGCTGGGGGTTGGGCTCTGCTCCCAAGGAACAAGTGACAGAATGAGAAGAAACGACCTCAAGTTGCACCAGGGCAGGTTTAGGTTGGCCACGAAGAACAATTTGTGCCCCTTGAGGGTTGCCAGGGCCTGGCCCAGGTTGCCCAGAGCAGTGGTTCAGTCCCCATCCCTGGGAGGGGTAGGAAAGCCCTGGAGCTGTGGTGCTGAGGGCCATGGTTTGGCAGTGCCCTGGCAGTGCTGGGGTTAAGGCTTGCCCTCCATGATCTTCAAGTTCTTCTCCAATCCAAACACTTCCATGACTCTCTTGTGCAGGATGTGGACAACAAGGTGGAACGGGTGTGGGGTGACTGCAGCTGCAGGAAGAAGTATTCCCACGTGGACCTGGTGGTGATGGTGGACGGTTACGAGGGGGAGAAGGGAGCCGTGGTGGCTGGCAGCCGTGGCTACTTCCTGAAGGTGCCAACCAGCCCCCATCAGAGCTGAGGGAGAGCCAGGGGAGCAGGGGGGGGGCGGGGGGAGATGGCCTCTTCTCCCCTGGGGTGTGCAAACGTAGTGGGGCTGTGCCCATGGCGTGGCTGATGGCACAGCCTCAGGTGTGGAGGTGAGAGGCCGGTGGGCTGCAGTTGGGCCGTGCTATGCTGGGCCGTGCCATGCCAGGCTGTGCCAAGTGAGGTGTGCCACTGCCCAGCACCAGCCCTATACCCACCTCTCCCTGCCCCGTCCCCCCCCTCTCCCTGTCCCCTACCCCCCTCTCTCCCTGCCCCCTACCCCCCTCTCTCCCTGCCCCCTACCCCCCTCTCTCCCTGTCCCCTACCCCCCTCTCTCCCTGCCCCCTACCCCCTCTCCCTGCCCCCTACCCCCCTCTCCCTGCCCCCTATCCCCCTCTCCCTGCCCCCTATCCCCCTCTCCCTGCCTCCTATCCCCCTCTCCCTGCCTCCTATCCCCCTCTCCCTGCCCCCTATCCCCCTCTCCCTGCCTCCTACCCCCCTCTCTCCCTGCCTCCTACCCCCTCTCTCCCTGCCTCCTACCCCCCTCTCTCCCTGCCCCCTATCCCCTTCTCCCTGCCTCCTACCCCCTCTCCCTGCCTCCTACCCCCCTCTCTCCCTGCCCCCTACCCCTCTCTCTCCCTGCCCCCTACCCCCTCTCTCCCTGCCCCCTACCCCCTCTCTCCCTGCCCCTACCCCCCTCTCTCCCTGCCTCCTACCCCCCTCTCTCCCTGCCTCCTACCCCCCTCTCTCCCTGCCTCCTACCCCCTCTCTCCCTGCCTCCTACCCCCCTCTCTCCCTGCCTCCTACCCCCTCTCCTGCCCCTATCCCCTCTCCCTGCCCCTATCCCCCTCTCCCTGCCTCCTATCCCCCTCTCCGTGCCTCCTACCCCCTCTCCCTGCCCCTACCCCCTCTCTCCCTGCCCCCTACCCCCTCTCCCTGCCCCTACCCCCTCTCCCTGCCCCCTACCCCTCTCCCTGCCTCCTACCCCCTCTCTCCCTGCCTCCTACCCCCTCTCCCTGCCCCTACCCCCTCTCCCTGCCCCTACCCCCCTCTCCCTGCCCCCTACCCCCTCTCCCTGCCCCTCCCCTCCCTGCCCCTATCCCCTCTCCCTGCCCCCTACCCCCTCTCTCCCTGCCCCCTACCCCCCTCTCCCTGCCCCCTACCCCCTCTCCTGCCCTACCCCCTCCCTGCCCCTATCCCCCTCTCCCTGCCCCCTACCCCCTCTCTCCCTGCCCCCTACCCCCCTCTCTCCCTGCCCCCTACCCCCTCTCCCTGCCCCTACCCCCCTCTCCCTGCCCCCTACCCCCCTCTCTCCCTGCCCCCTACCCCCCTCTCCCTGCCCCTATCCCCCTCTCCCTGCCCCTACCCCTCTCCCTGCCCCCTATCCCCCTCTCTCCCTGCCCCCTACCCCCTCTCTCCCTGCCCCTACCCCCTCTCCCTGCCCCTACCCCCTCTCCCTGCCCCCTACCCCCCTCTCCCTGCCCCTACCCCCTCTCCCTGCCCCCTACCCCCTCTCTCCCTGCCCCTACCCCCTCTCTCCCTGCCCCTACCCCCTCTCTCCCTGCCCCCTACCCCCTCTCTCCCTGCCCCTACCCCCTCTCTCCCTGCCCCCTACCCCCTCTCTCCCTGCCCCCTACCCCCTCTCTCCCTGCCCCTACCCCTCTCTCCCTGCCCCTACCCCCTCTCTCCCTGCCCCCTACCCCCTCTCCCTGCCCCCTACCCCCTCTCTCCCTGCCCCCTACCCCCTCTCTCCCTGCCCCCTACCCCCTCTCTCCCTGCCCCCTACCCCCTCTCTCCCTGCCCCCTACCCCCTCTCTCCCTGCCCCTACCCCTCTCTCCCTGCCCCCTACCCCCTCTCTCCCTGCCCCCTACCCCCTCTCTCCCTGCCCCTACCCCCTCTCCCTGCCCCTACCCCCTCTCCTGCCCTACCCCCTCTCCCTGCCCCTACCCCTCTCCCTCCTCCCTGCCCCTACCCCCTCTCCCTGCCCCCTACCCCCCTCTCCCTGCCCCCTACCCCCTCTCCCTGCCCCTATCCCCCTCTCCCTGCCCCCTACCCCCTCTCCCTGCCCCTACCCCCCTCTCTCCCTGCCCCCTACCCCCTCTCCCTGCCCCCTACCCCTCTCTCCCTGCCCCCTACCCCCTCTCTCCCTGCCCCCTACCCCCTCTCTCCCTGCCCCTACCCCCTCTCTCCCTGCCCCCTACCCCCTCTCTCCCTGCCCCCTACCCCCTCTCTCCCTGCCCCCTACCCCTCTCTCCCTGCCCCCTACCCCCCTCTCCCTGCCCCCTACCCCCTCTCCCTGCCCCCTACCCCCTCTCCCTGCCCCCTACCCCCTCTCTCCCTGCCCCCTACCCCCCTCTCTCCCTGCCCCTACCCCCTCTCTCCCTGCCCCCTACCCCCTCTCTCCCTGCCCCCTACCCCCTCTCTCCCTGCCCCCTACCCCCCTCTCCCTGCCCCCTACCCCCTCTCTCCCTGCCCCCTACCCCCTCTCTCCCTGCCCCCTACCCCCTCTCTCCCTGCCCCCTACCCCCTCTCTCCCTGCCCCCTACCCCCTCTCTCCCTGCCCCCTACCCCCTCTCTCCCTGCCCCCTACCCCCTCTCTCCCTGCCCCCTACCCCCTCTCTCCCTGCCCCTACCCCCTCTCTCCCTGCCCCCTACCCCCTCTCTCCCTGCCCCCTACCCCCTCTCTCCCTGCCCCCTACCCCCTCTCTCCCTGCCCCTACCCCCCTCTCCCTGCCCCCTACCCCCTCTCTCCCTGCCCCTACCCCTCTCTCCCTGCCCCCTACCCCCTCTCCCTGCCCCTACCCCCCTCTCCCTGCCCCTACCCCCTCTCTCCCTGCCCCCTACCCCCCTCTCCCTGCCCCCTACCCCCTCTCCCTGCCCCTACCCCTCTCCCTGCCCCTACCCCCTCTCCCTGCCCCTACCCCCTCTCTCCCTGCCCCCTACCCCCCTCTCCCTGCCCCCTACCCCCCTCTCTCCCTGCCCCCTACCCCCTCTCTCCCTGCCCCCTACCCCCCTCTCCCTGCCCCCTACCCCCTCTCTCCCTGCCCCCTACCCCCTCTCTCCCTGCCCCCTACCCCCTCTCTCCCTGCCCCCTACCCCCTCTCTCCCTGCCCCCTACCCCCTCTCTCCCTGCCCCCTACCCCCTCTCTCCCTGCCCCCTACCCCCTCTCCCTGCCCCCTACCCCCTCTCTCCCTGCCCCTACCCCCTCTCTCCCTGCCCCCTACCCCCCTCTCCCTGCCCCCTACCCCCTCTCTCCCTGCCCCTACCCCTCCTGCCCTACCCTCTCTCCTGCCCCCTACCCCCTCTCTCCCTGCCCCCTACCCCCTCTCTCCCTGCCCCCTACCCCCTCTCTCCCTGCCCCCTACCCCCTCTCTCCCTGCCCCCTACCCCCTCTCTCCCTGCCCCCTACCCCCTCTCTCCCTGCCCCCTACCCCCTCTCTCCCTGCCCCCTACCCCCTCTCTCCCTGCCCCTACCCCCTCTCTCCCTGCCCCTACCCCCTCTCTCCCTGCCCCCTACCCCCTCTCTCCCTGCCCCCTACCCCCTCTCTCCCTGCCCCCTACCCCCTCTCCCTGCCCCCTACCCCCTCTCCCTGCCCCCTACCCCCTCTCTCCCTGCCCCCTACCCCCTCTCTCCCTGCCCCTACCCCCTCTCTCCCTGCCCCTACCCCCT